>NC_091190.1:36946545-37110854 GCF_040958095.1 Procambarus clarkii
AAATATAGACTAGTTTACCAACAGAATACATGTGATAAAATAACTTATCATCTAGTGTAACTTGCCTGTAAGCCTGGCGCAGGTAACCTCTTCCACAGGACTGCAAAGTGTAACTAATTAATAGCACCAATGTGGCGGACGGCAAGCAGCACCTCTCCTACGCCGGCCAGCACCACACTGCCCGCCGCGCCTTTTGACTACCTTGTCCTGATGGATCAACTACCTTGACGTCATTCACCTCACCTGACATGAGGCCGCTTCACATACAAATAATTCACAAGTAAAGTCACTTCAACAATATTAATAAAGAGTTTATTTCTATTTATGTGAAGTATGAGCAAGTATGAGTATGTATTACAAGCACATACCTCACTACTGGACATTAAACCCACTACCTCACCCACCTAGTAGCTTGGAGGCTCCATAACGCCTTCTGTAACTGTGTTATGTTGGGGTCTAGGCCAGCGGCCAGATACAGCAACCGGTTAGGTGTTCAACCTCGTGTGTACTCACCTATTTGAGCTTGCGGAGGTTGAGCTTTGGCTCTTGGTCCCGCATCTCAACAGTCAATCGACTGGTGCACAGATTCCTGAGCCTACTGGGCTTTGTCATATCTACATTTGAAACTGTGTATGGAGTCAGCCTCCACCACATAAATTCGTAATGCATTCACCTGTTAACTACTCTGACACTGAAAAATTCTTTCTGACGTCCCTGTGGCTCATTTGGGTACTCAGTTTCCACCTGTGTCTCCTTGTTCGCGTACCAACAGTGTTAAACACTTTATTCTACTCTACCCTGTCAATTCCCCTGAGGATTTTGTAGGTAGTGATCATTTTACGCCTTACTCTTCTGTCTTCCAGTGTCGTGAAATGCGTTTCCCGCCGTCTTTCCTCATAACACATGCCTCTTCGTTCTTAGACTAGTCTAGTGGCATACCTCTGAACGTTTTCCAGCTTTGTCTTGTGTTTGACAAGGTACGGGCTCCATGCTACGGCCGCATACTCCAGGATTGGTCGTACATATGTGGTATACAAGATTCTGAATGATTCCTTGCCTAGGATCCTGAAGGCTGTTCTGATGTTAGCAAGCTCGCTTATGCCGCAGACGTTATTCTTTTTATGTGGGCTTCAGGAGACAAGTTTGGTATATTATCAACTCCTAGATCATTCTCTCTGTCCGTTTCATGAAGTACTTCATCTGCTATTCTGTATCCTGTGTCTGGCCTCCTGTTTTCATCGCCTAGTTTCATTACTTTGCATTTACTTGGGTTGAACTTTAGCACCCATTTGTTTGACCATTCATTCAGTCTGTCTAGGTAATTTTGTAGCCTCTCACTATCATCCTCAGTTTCAATCCTTCTGATTATTTTTGTATCGTCAGCAAACAATGAAAGAAACGACTGACCCCTGCATTACTTCACTGGTGACGTCTCGTCAATCTGATTCCTCACCCCTCACAGTGACTCGCTGTGTTCTGTTGCTTAGGTACTCCCTTATCCAATGGAGTACCTTCCCTTTCACTCTAGTCCTACTCTAGGGCCCTCCAGCTTTTTCACTAGCCTTTTGTGTGGCACTGTGTCAAAGGCTTTCTGGCAATCCAAAAATATGCAGTCTGCCCCACCCCTATCTTTATTGCCAGATTTTTGTTGCTTGGTCGTAGAATTCAATTAATCCAGTGAAGCAGGACTTGCCATACCTGAATCCAAGTTGATGCTGTGTTACAAAGTTCTGTCGCTCCAGATGTTCCACTAGCTTTATTCGCAAAATCTTCTCCATCAGCTTGGATGGTATGCAAGTTAGGGACATTGGCCTGTAGTTCAGTGTCTCCTGTTTATCCCATTCATGTATATTGGGACTACATTAGCCGCTTTCCAAATTCTTGTCAGTTCTCCTGTTGCCAGTGATTTATTGTATACTATGGAGAGTGACAGGCACAGTGCTTCTGCTCCTTCCTTTAGTATCCAAAGGGAGATTCCATCTGGGCCTATAGCCTTTGTCACATCCAACTCTAGTAAAAGCTTCCTTACTTCCTCACTGGTACTCTCAAACTCTTCTAGTGGTTCCTGGCTAACTATTCCCTCTCTTATCTCCGGAACTTCCCCTTGCTCTAAAGTGAAGACCTCCTGGAATTTCTTATTCAGTTCATCGCACACTTTTTTGTTGTTTGTAGTGAATCCGTCTACCCCTATCCTAAATCTCATTACCTTTTTCTTTACTGTTGATTTTCTTCCAATGTGGCTGTGCAGCAATTTAGGTTGAGTTTTGGCCTATCTTGCATATTGTCATTTCGTAGTGTCTTTCTGCCACTCTTCTCAACCTGACACATTCATTCCTGGCACTCTGGTATCTTTCTCTGCTCTCAATTGTTCTGGTATTCCTATAGTTTCTCCATGCCCTTTTACTTTGCTGCTTAGTTAGCCTACATCTCTGATTAACCATGGGTTTCTCATCCTCATTTCATTGTTTTTCTTTTGGACAAGGACAAACTTGTTTGCTGATTCCTTGCACTTCTGCGTGATGTAGTCTATCATGTCTTGGGCCGTCTTTCCCGTGAGCTCTGTTTCCCTTGTTATATCTGTTAGGAATTTTCTTATCTCCTAATAATTTCCCTTTCGGAATGATAGCCATTTGTTTCCAGTTTCCCTCCTCGAGCTCAATAACCCTTCTTCAATCAGATACTCAAACACCAATACACTGTGGTCGCTCATTCCTACTGGGGCCTCGAAACTGATTTCCCTCATGTCGGAGTCATTCAGGGTGAAGACTAGGTCGAGTCTTCCTGGTTAATCGTTTCCTCTCATCCTCGAGGGCTCCCTGACATGCTGGCTTAGAAAGTTTCTTGTCGCCAGCTCCATTAGTTTGGTTCTCCATGTATCCTCAACTCCATGCGGTTCCTTGTTCTCCCAGTCTATCCTTCCGTGATTGAAGTCCCCATGATGAGCAGATGGGATCTATTTCTACAGGCAGCAGAGGCTGCCCTCTGAATTATAGTGTTAACTGCCATATTGTTGTTGCCGTACTCTTGGCTGGGTCTTCTGTCATTTGGTGAAGGGTATATATCACTGCTACTACTACTTTTTGGTCCTCCCATTATCATGGGGCCTGTTATGTAGTCACTGAATCCCTTGCAGCCTGGGGTAACCATCTCCTTGAAACTCCATTCCTATCTCATTAGTAGGGCCACTCCACCTCTTCCCCTTCCTTCCCTCTCTTTCCTTATTAGAGTGTAGTCCTGGGGAAACACCACATTCGTTAAGATTTCTGAGAGTTTTGTTTCTCTGAGTCCGATTACATCTGAGTTCATCTGAGTATTACATCTGAGTTACAGGACCTTCTTGTGCTCTTTCCCTGAGTTCACTTGCCTTGCTTGTGATCCCATCTATGTTCGAGTACATCACCATGAAACTGACTCTCTTCTGTCCTTTCTCAGGTCCATTACTTCCCTGAAGCAGGGAAACAGGAAGGGGCCTGGATGGAGGGCCAATGAAGGGGGACCTAGGGGATCTAGGGTGTGTGGGGACTGGGCAGATCTGGTACGGTGAGGGTGATGTAGGAGGAGAGCTTTGGGGGGGGGGGAGGGAGAAAGAGGGCTTGGGGAATGGGAGGCTGGGGGGGGTGAGAGGGGGAGACTTGTGGAGGTGGGTGAGAGGTTGACGCTTGGGGGGTTATGGGAGGAGGGAGGGCTTGGGGGGATGGGGTGAATTGGGGCTTGAGGAGGCAGAAGAGGAAGGAGGGCTTTGGGGGGGGAGAGATAGGGTAAAGGAAGTGTTGAGAGGGATGAGGAAGAAGGGAGGCTTAGGGGAGTGGGGGAGAAGGGAGGGCTCAGGGGCTGGGGGATACTGGAGGGCTTAGGGGGTTGGGGAGAATGGAGGGCTTGGAGGTGGGGGAGTAGGTAGGGGGGGTTAGGGAGGGATTTGGGGTGAAGAATTGAGATCCTGGGGGGTGCCCTAGGTGGGCACCAGGGGTTGGGCATGTAGGACATCTATTGGGTGGCGTATGGGGTTGGTGCTACTCTCACTGTGTCTGTTGAGCTGCTTGTGGAGGGTTCCTACTCCCCTTTGGGATTGTAGGGCTCGGGTTTGTGGCTTCCTGATTCCTTTCTGTCTCCCTGCACTCCCTCGCGGCTGCTGCCCTCATTCGCTCGTACCTTGTCCTATCCCTCTGCAGGAATATTTTTTGAACTTCTGTGCATATGCTAGTCTGCTCTTCCTTTCTAACAAATCCTCTTTTGTTCTCTCACTTGTGAATGCCACCTTTATCAGTCAGTCTTTGTCCTTGTTGTACTGTCCGATCCTGAAAACCTTTTCAATATGTTGGTCAGCCCTCTCCATCTTTACCCCTTTATTTCATTAACTTCATTTTTGTCCTTGTGTCTCCTCTCCACTGGACTGGTCCCTGATTGCTCCTTAATGCCTACTATTACTACTGCTCTCTTTCGCTCTATCAGCTGGCCAGTACATCTAGCTGCTTCCTGAGAAGAAGCCACTTCCATGGCAACTTTCCTAATTGCAGAACTAGCTAGGGCTCTTTTTAAACAATTCTTCAAATGACGGTTGTTTTGTAGGAGTCCCCTCAACCGGAACATCACCAACTCCCTGAGGGATGGTCTGTGTCTGGTATTGGGGAGGAGTCTCCTTCAGGCTTCTTATTTCCTCCTTTGCTGCCCTTAGTTCATCCTGCAGGTTGGTTACTGTCTCCCTCATTACCATCAGTCCTTCACTGAATTGTATCCAAGTATGAATTGTATCCAAGATTACTAAATAAATATGAAAACCCACTAAACACTGTGTATCTAATCTACTCAACAACGTAACATAATCGTACGTTACAGTCTATTGTTGGAAAGTTACTTGAATAACTAACTCGAACAAACTAATAGCTAACTCGAACACTCGACTGCACCTGTCGGCTCCGCCGTCCCTCCACTTTTATCTGCTGTAAATGATCTCTCTGCATCCCTCAAATGATGTAGTTTTCCCAGAAGGCAGCTATGTACTCTGTGACCCAAATGTGATTGAAACAATTTTCAATATCAATCCTCAAAATCTCATTTCGACCTCACTAGTGTTGTTCCCTGGTGGAAGCTGCACCCGACGTTCTCTACTGCCACATCAACGAGTCTTTACTACTGTGCTTGCCTACATTTATCCTGCTATAATGAATAACAGATCCAAATCCGGTAGGGCCACTAAGGCAGATAGCACGCCGATCAGGAATAATTAACTAGCCAAGCTAGCAACAAGATTAGTCAAGCTGTCCCTCCCTCGGGCCGCCGGGGGGTGGGTGGGGGGGGGGTACCGACTCTCCCCTTGTCAACAATAACAAACCATCCCAGCTGAGTGGTGCCGAAATCGTCACGGATCATGCAACAATTATGCAGCCGTATGGATCAACTTAAACGAGCTGCTGCCCATTGCTCCGATTTCAAGCACTTGCTGATAACCCATGGCCCAAGTTATTAACCCAAATACTTGAAGACCAACTGTCAGTAATCCAAGAGCAATTGGACTTAATAATTAACATGCGAAGTGAAGCTTCAGCAATGCTCAAGATTAATCAAGATCTGTCTGCCAGAGTCGACCTTCTCCAACATGAATTAAACTCTCTCAAGACCACAGTTACTGACTTTAAACCAGAATGAGGGTTGTTGCCTGCCTGGCTGCGTGCTGACGTGGCAGTTTTGACATGGGGGCCTTGCAATTCCTCCTGTTCTGCGGGTGAATTCCGTGGGACTGGAGTTCGTGTAAGGCTGGTTATCCAGCCATTGAGTTGGTGATGTGCGACATGCTTCGTGTCCCTGTGGAGGCTGTCTATGAGTTGAGCTTGTTACGGCCCACCGGTGATTATCAAGTTCGTGCGGGAGACGAGTATCGGGACTTCCTCCGTCGGTACGAAGAAGGCTCTGTTGCGGTCTCAGACCGAAGTGGTGCCCTGACTTATGTCAGTGTACACGGTGTGCCCCTGGAGTTCCCTGAAGACCTTCTCCGGCGCTTCTTCGGGTGGTATGGTGCAGTCATCAGTGTGCGGGTGAACACGCTTTCCTCGGGGAAGTATGCTGGGAAGCAGACAAACATCCGTACCTTAGGTATGCGCCTGCGGTCGGATATCCCTTCTTCTGTCCGGCTGCTGGTTACTACGTTCGGGTGTATTATGCCCGGCAGCCCCGTACATGTTTCCAATGTGGCCAGTTAGGGCATCAGGCTGCCGGGTGCTCTGAGGCCCCTGCTGCACCTGTTAACTTGTTTTGGGAAGAGGATTTCCCGCCTCTCCCTCAGGGCGTGGATTCCGGAGATGAAGAGGGCAGGTCCCGTTCACTGCTGATGCGACCCCCCCCCCCCTGCGTCACCCGACATGCTCCCGGTGGTTGCTGTCCCTCCTCCGGGTGTTCTGGTGGCTCCTGTCGCTGATCAATTCGCTGTGCCAGTGTCAGGAGACATATTTTTCCTGCTCTCTCATGCACTGAATTAAGTACGAAATTGCATGGTGCACCAGTGATGTGCACCGTGATTCAACTTTCTGAATATAACTTTTGCACAGTCGTGTTGGGTGTCGTTGGACAGCCCATGACATTTGCTAGCCATTGATGTCATTCTGATCGCTGTATCAGGTCTGTGAAGGAAATTACAGAAGGGAGTTGATTTCAGGGAAAATTTTGTACAAGTCAAGTGTAGAGAGGGAGATATGGGGGGTTAACGGCTGTAGACACCTCCCCTATCACGTGTCCACCTCGTGAGAGAGGGGGCTGGCGTCATGAGGCAGGTGTTCCATTGGCCAGGGCTCCTGGGCCTCAGGAATGCTGAACCGTGATTGGCCAAGACGCTGAGGGTAGCCTTGGCGGGAAAAAATATTCTTACCTACAACGTTGCTATGAGAGGACGTAATTTTCCGTGCTAGGCCAAGCATCGGGAAATACCGCCTGCAACCTTACTAAAGTCACGCCTATCATCTTGCTATCTTTCCGTGTGCCGTCCGTAAGAATCCGGTAGTCCGGAAAGTTGCTTGTACAGAACAGTGTGAAGTGAGACATCTAGCCGCGTAATTGTGGGACGCCATCTTAGAGCAACTGGACTGAGTGAGGCGTTAATTATCGGGCTACGAAAGTGACATCCGCCGTCTATCGTATCTGTGCTTGAAGGTACTGCAGTGAGACGTGCTAGAGAAGGTTTCAGTGTTATGAGAGAAACCTTAAAAGTTCTAATTCTGAGGAAACCAAAGAGAACAATGAAGGACTCCGTCTCGGATCGTGTTTTTTTTTTACTGTTGAATTTTACTGTTGTGTTGTGGTAAAGTGTGAATTATTGGTAGATAATTACTGGGAGAAGTCATTTACAAGTTTTGCCGTGATTGGCAAGGATGTACTGTGATGTACTGTGTTGTACTGTGTGTAAACCGTAGACCTTGGACCTTGGTGGAAGGCGTTGTGTATTGTGAAGGATTCCGTGAGAATTAAAGTCAGTTAACGTCACTAGGGGTCACGATTTACTTAACGAGGTCACTTGTTCGTTGAACATTGTTGTGATTAACGTAGGGACGTGTAAAGGCAACAGTCACAGTGAAGTTCACGCAGTGGAGGAATTGTCAAGTGAAGACTAACGTCAGTGTTAACGATTTAACGAGCTGTCGTTAATTGAGTGATTAACGTAAGGGGTTCACGGTCTATTATGATCGGAGTCAATTGTGCTGTAATTAAGCTGCTGTAATTTGTTGGACTGATCAGATCTGTCTGCGGACAGAGTGATTGAGCACTCGTAGCTAATTAGAGAGAATTAGTAACCGCCACTTAGTGAATTCACCAGGTGTTGAAGTTGTTGTTTACACGGAGTCTTGTAACCTTGTGTGTGGTACAGTAGTCTACCCTCGTTAAGGTAATCTTGTCGTATAACCGGAAGTGAACTGTCAGTTGGGAGACAGTAGGCTTTGTCAATACTCGTCTGAATTAATAGGCTGTTGTATTCAGTAATTAATTGGGAATTACTCACCGAATGCTTGACTTTCAAGTTGATGTAATTAATTGATTTACGAGTTATTGCTGCCATTTAACTGTCGTTGAGACACAGGTGTGTTAAAGTAATTGTTTAAATTCAATTAGAGTAACTTTTGTTGTTGATTGTCCTGAGAGACAAGTGTTAACGTAAGATTTTTATAAGGGGTTATCATTCTTGGATTAACTGCCTTGTTACTTGGTACCTCGTTGAAGGCAGCGAGCGCCAGTCAAGTTTTTGTGATTATAGTATTGGTCACCGTGAAGCCGTGACAATATTGATTGCAAGCTTGCGTCACCAGTGGGCACCACTTTGTTCAGTTAGTGTCATTGTTCAGTCAGCGACGACGGGATAAGGATACCGTGGGTCCATCAGGATGTTGATTAGCTGTTCTTTAATGTGCCACTGGAGTGACAGTAAAGTAACGTAAATTCACTGTGTTGTAGTTTGTTATTTTTTTTTGTAAATAAGTTATTTGTTATAGAAAACGGTCGTTTACGTCAAACCATCCAATATTACTGTCTCACATTTCATGTTCTGCAACGCTTTGCCTGCTTATGTTCATAACAAGTCTGTATCTAAAGCTCGAGTCCATTGCACAGCACCACACTTCATTAAATAAGAAGTGAGAATCCGTTGGCTACCCTTTATTAGTTTGTCAACTAGGAGGAGCCAGCGACCTAAGTGACAGGTGTTACACGTGTGGTTTCGCCTGGCGGTTTGCTCCCGCGGTCCTATGATATTAGGCTTTAAGATTAAAAATCTGCCACTGGCAGCTCTTGCTGTTTAAGGTCTGCCTCTCTTGCGAGGTAGTTACGATTAACGTAACATCAATAGGATAATTGATGTTTCTTTGACAATTATCAATTCTTTTGATAATTGTCAAAGAAAAAAAATCTCACAGCCAGTTGCTCCCAAGGGTCTTCCGGATGGTCTCTGCGAGTCGTCTTCATCTTCCTCGTCTTCAGCTGCTGCGCCTGGTCCTGCACCCTCGCCAGGTGTTACGGCTGTGCTGGGTGTTGGGGGGGGGGGATGCGGAGCGTCCTGTTGTGTGTGGCCCGGTTCCCCCTGTGGTTGAGGCTGCTGCCGTTCTGCGACGGGCGTCGGTTCGCCCGATTTGTGAGGCCCGTGGTTCTGGGTCTGCCTCCGGCTGTGAGGATGTGCGGCCAGTGCCCAAGCGTTCCAGGCGTTCTTCTACTGCTTAGGCTGATGTGGAGGACTTCGACGCGGGTGAAGCTTCGGGCGATGATGTGGCGGTTCCGGATGCTTCGCACTCTACGTCGCTGGTGGTTGTTGACGTTCATGTGTCTGCTGTTGACAATGGTTGTGCGTATGATTTACCTCCTATTCTTTCTCCTGCAGAAGGTTATCCGCAGTGGGGGGTGGTTGCTCCTACAGACGTGGGTGGTGAGGGTTCTGGTGCGAGCTGAGGCCTCAAACTGGTGCTGAAGAAGGATGTCAAGCGTGGGGGGTCCCTGCAGGTATAACGTCCGGTGGTTGACGCGGGGCCCTGTGAGGTAGCCGAGGAGGCTCCCATTGCGCTGTCCATTGCCCGGCCTCGTGGGAAGGAGCCTCTCCCTCTCGTCTTGGCCTCCGGCGTGGCGTATGATGACAAGACTCCTTTGCGGTTTGAAATTGTTGACCGCGTGCGTCCTGTTTCGTGGTGCCCTTTTTTCATCTGGGTTTAGCGGGCTCGGTGTTTTATTGTGGGTGTGCCGGAGTTGATGCCTGATCCTCGTACGGTTCATAATGAACCTGGTCCGGAGGACGTCATGTTACTTTGGGAGGCATATTGTGTTCGATTCCCGGCGGCGGAGTGGCCGGATAAGTATGAGAAATTTGAGTAGTCTGTGTGCTTGCTGTGTGTTTGGTGTGTGCTTGGACCTGTGGTTGTTTTACCTATTGTGCGCCCTTCAGGCCGGTGTTATGTTTGTTCTCATGACCGTTGTTTTGTTGTATTTCTTGTATTTTCGGTATTGTTGTTTCTTTTTCCTGTGTTTCATTATGTTTCTGTTCATTGTTGTGTTTTTGCTGTCGCCCCTTCTGGCCGGTATTTGGTGTCTTCGTATAAATTTATATTGATTTGTTTTGTGCTGAAGTGTCTTGTTATGTTTCTTGATGTACTTTCTGTTGTGTTTTATTCTCGGTCCTTCAGGCCAGTGCATGTAAGTTGTTGTGTTTGTACCTGTTTTGTTTTCAGGTGTGTGTGTTTTGCTTGTTTATTTTTATTGTTTATTTTGGCCTCGCCCTTTGTTTGTTACGGGGCGGATGGCTTGGTGTGTGTGTTTTTATTCCTGTATTGTTTCTGTGCTGTACGTTAGACCTGGTGTTTTCATATTGCTTCACCTGTTGTACGTGTTTGTTTTTTATGTTTTGTTTGGAATGTATTGTGTTTGTCTTGTTATGTTTCCTGTTATGCCTCTTGATGTATGTTTTGTTTTGTGATGTTACTGTGATTGCTAGTTTGCCATTGTATTATGTTTTGTGCCTTGTTGTATGCTGTATTTTTCTATGCATTTATCGTGTTTGTGTTTTGTTGTGCTATGCTGTCGGCCCTTCTGGCCGGTGGTCTATTGTTTTATTTTGTTCTGTTCTGTATTCTGTATTGTTTTTATTGTATTTAAATTGCATGCTTTGCATGTAAAAAAAAAAAAAAAAAATTAAACGAGCTGCTGCCCCTTGCTCCGATTTCAAGCACATTGCTGATAACCCATGACCCAAGTTATTAACCCAAATACATGAAGACCAACTGTCACCAAGAGCAATCGGACTTAATAATTAACATGCGAAGTGAAGCTTCAGCAATGCTCAAGATTAATCAAGATCTGTCTGCCAGAGTCGACCTCCTCCAACATGAATTAAACTCTCTCAAGACCACAGTTACTGACTTTAAACCAGCAGAAACCACTAGAAAACAGGAAACCATGCTACAACAGCTTGAAAACCATCTTAACACCCTTCAACAGCAACACACTATTACCCAAAACGAATCAGACCAACATAAACTCTTTGATTCTGTCGTTACCTTTTCACGTGATTATCCCCAAGAATCTGAAGGAGAAGACTGTGCTGCCATCGTGATCCATTAATTGAAAATAAGATTAGATATTCAATCAAAACTAGTGACACCAAATCAGCTTATAGAGTGGGTATCAAATCAACTGGTATAAATAACAGGAGAATTCGAGGTAAACTAGATAGTTGCTCCCGCAAGTCAGACCTTATCAAATCTGCAGTCTCTAGTAAATCCACTGTTTATGTGAATGAATGTCTGACCAGGTTCAGACAAAATCTCTTTTTCAACTGCGTGGTTTCTGCAAAAATTACCCTGTAATTAAACATTGTTTTGTGCGAGATGGTAAAATTATAGCTATGAGGACTGACACTGGAAAAATCTATTTAATAACCACTGTAGCTCCTTACCTTAAGGTTACCTTGAGGTGCTTCCGGGGCTTAGCGTCCCCGTGGCCTGGTCGTCGACCAGGCCTCCTGGTTGCCGGACTGATCAACCAGGCTGTTGGACGCGGCTGCTCGCAGCCTGACGTATGAGTCACAGCCTGGTTGATCAGGTATCCTTTGGAGGTGCTTATCTAGTTCTCTCTTGAACACTCTGAGGGGTCGGCCAGTTATGTCTCTTATGTGTAGCGGAAGCGTGTTGAACAGTCTCAAGCCTCTGATGTTGATAGAGTTCTCTCTCAGAGTACCTGTTGCACCTCTGCTTTTCAACGGGGGTATTCTGCACATGTCTTCTGGTCTCATGTGATGTTATTTCTGTGTGCAGGTTTAGGACCAGCCCCTCTAATATTTTCCACGTGTAAATTATTATGTATCTCTCCCGCCTGCGCTCAAGGGAGTACAGATTTAGGCTCTTTAGTCGGTGCCAATAGTTTAGATGTTTTACGGAGTGGATTCTAGCAGTAAAGGATCTCTGCACGCTCTCCAGGTCAGCAATTTCTCCAGCTTTGAAAGGGGCTGTCATTATGCAGCAGTACTCCACTCTAGAGAGCACAAGCGTTTTAAAAAGTACCATCATCGGTATAGCATCTCTAGTGTGAAAAGTTCTTGTTATCCAACCTGTCATTTTTCTTGCAGTTGTGACGGCTACTTTATTGTGTTCTTTAAAGGTAAGGTCTTCCGACAGGATTACACCCAGATCCTTTACATTGTCTTTTCGTTCTATGTTATGATTTGCCTGAGTTTTGTACGTGGTTTCCGTTTTTATATCATCATTTTTTCCACAGTGCATGAGCTGGAACTTATCTTCGTTCAACACCATAGTATTTTCTGTAGCCCATAGAATGACCTGATCTACATCTGACTGGAGGTTTGCCGTGTCCTCTATGTTTGTCCTCTAGCCGTGTCCCCTACTCTCATGAAGATCCTAGTGTCATCTGCAAAGGATGATACAGTGCTATAGGTTGTGTTCTCGTCTATGTCCGATATGAGGATGAGAAAAAGTACTGGAGCAAACACAGTACCCTGGGGGGACTGAGCTCTTCACGGTTGATGGGCTGGATTTTATTTTGTTGACTATTACACATTGGGTTCTGTTGGTCAGGAAATTGTAGATCCATCTGCCTATTTTTCCGGTAATTCCTTTTGAACGCATTTTATGTGCAATAAAATTTATCATTTATCAAATTGTCACATTTAGCAAAAACTTTTGCGAAATCTGTGTAAATTACATCAGCGCTTTCTTTGTCTGCCGTAGCATCTAATGCCATATCATAGTGGTCCAGCAACTGCGACAGGCAAGAGCGCCCTTTTCTGAAACCATGTTGTCCGGGGTTATGGAGATGCTGTGATTCCATGTATTTTGTGATCTTACTTCTTAGCAGTCTCTCAAAATTTTTTATGATGTGCGATGTTAGTGCTATCGGTCTGTTATTTTTTGCCTCAGCCTTATTTCCTCCTTTATGAAGTGGTGCTATCTCTGCTGTTTTTTAGTATATCAGGAATAACGCCAATATCTAGGCCTTGTCTCCACAGAATGTGGAGGGCCTGAGATAGTGACTTTTTACAGTTCTTGATGAATATGGAGTTCCAAGAATCCGGGCCTGGTGCAGAGTGCATAGGCATACTGTTTATGGCTTCTTCAAAATCCAGTGGGGATAGGGTGGCGTCTGATATATGATTTGATGTTGGTATCATATCCATGAAAAATTCATTTGGGTTATCAATCTTTAGTGCGTTTAATGGCTCGCTGAAAACAGAGTCGTACTGCTTCCTCAGTAGCTCGCTCATTTCTTTGTTGTCATCGGTGAAAGTTCCATCTCCCTTTCGCAGGGGCCCGATACTAGAAGTGGTTTTTGATCTTGATTTTGTATAGGAGAAAAAATATTTCGGATTTCTCTCTATTTCACTGATGTCCTTTTGCTCTCTTTGCCTCTCCTGGGTTTTGTATGATTCTTGTAGCTTGCGTTCAATTGTTTCTATTTCTCTACCTAACCTTCTTCGCCGTTCTTGAGATTGGGTGCGACTCTCAAGTTGTTCCGCGATTCGTATTCTTTGGCTATATAGGGAACGACGTTCCAGTTCCAATCTGCATCTCTTCCTCTTTTTTCTTAGGGGTATGCGGTTTGAACATATTTCTAGTGCTACTGAGCTTATTTTTTCCAGACACTGATTCAGGTTTGCATTTTCTAGCTGTTCTTCCCAGTTTATTTCTGTGAAGCCCTGGTTTATTTGCTCCCAGTTTATCTGTTTATTATTGAAGTTGAATTTGCGGAAATCTCCTCCACCGGGAATCTGGACTGGTTTTGAAGGTCTATTCCCCATGGCTGTCATAACTTCAATTAAGTTGTGATCTGAGTAACAGGTATTTGTAATCATTATGTTCCTGATCAATTCATCATTATTAGTGAAAATGAGGTCCAGCGTGTTCTCCTTCCTAGTTGGTTCTACTATTTGCTTGTTTAAGGCAAACCTATCGCACATCCGTAGCAGGTCATTTGCATATGCCTGTTCATTTAGGCTACTTCCTGGTATTCTTTCTGATATTACTGTATTAGCCAGGTGCTTCCATTTCAGGTGCCGTAGGTTGAAGTCCCCAAGCAGGATGATGTTCGGAGCTGAATTTGTGAGGTTTTCGAAGCAGTGTTCTATTTTCATTAGTTGGTCTTTAAACTGCTGAGGGTTTGCCTCCGGTGACTTATATACAAGGACAATAACTACATTTAGAATCTCTATTTTGAGCTCACCTCAATTCTTTCCTGAATGACTGTGGGATAGCTACTGTATAACCAGAATACAAATTATAGTCTCATTTAACTACCAATGTGTACTTTAGCTCTGCCTTTCCTTTCAAAAGGTTTTAACTATATTTAAAAAAAATTGTCATCTTTATTATTGTCTCATTTTTTTTCTTTTTACTCCCTTGTTTCATAGTACACTGGCTTTGCCTGTGTCCTCTAGTACAAACTTTATCACCCAGTGTACCTGACTGTATCTCTATTTAATCTACCTCATTAAGTTTTAGTGTAACTTTAGTATTCAACTATAGTGTATTTATAATATTAAAAGCGAGAGTAACTCATGTCCACAAATGTGGTAATTCCAATTATGTCAACAACTTCAGACCTATATCAATTCTGCCAAACTTGTCAAAAATATTTGAAAAAATAATCTACAAGCAGCTTTACTCCTATCTACCCAAACTCAATATACTTAGCTCCTGTCAATATGGGTTCAGACCCAAAAAAAGCACTAACGATGCACTTATTAGTATGATTAACTTGATACATGCAGCTCTTGATAAAAATGAGTTCCCTGTTGAGTTATTTGTGGACCTGTGTAAGGCTTTTGACACTGTCAACAACCAAAACCCTCTTCATAAAATACATCCTTATGAAGTCAGAGGACACTCCCTGCAATACCTTAAGTCTTACCTTACTGACAGGCTCCAGTATGTTTCTTTGAATAATTAATTTTCTCCCACCCTACCCATCAACATTGGTGTTCCCCAGGGCAGCATACTTACCCCTCTCCTCTTTCTCATCTACATTAATGACCTTTCAAATTCCTCCCAACACCTCAAACCAATTCTATTTGCTGACGACACAACCTTCATTTACTCCAGTCCTGATCCTCTTGCTCTAAATGTCACAGTGAATACTGAGCTAAATAAAGTCCATCACTGGCTAACTGCCAACAAACTTGACCTCAATATTGACAAAACTTTCTATATTTTGTTTGGCAATAAATCTTCAAATCAAATAAATCTCAGGATAAACAGTACCCAAATTTGTAACAAAGTAGATGGCAAATTCCTTGGCGTTCTCATTGACTCAAAGCTAAATTTCCAGGGACACATTCTAAATATATATATAAAAAAAAAAGTTTCAAAAACTGTTGGCTTTCTTTCTAAGACCAGATATTATGTACTTCGCCCTGCCCTGGTGACACTATTATTCTCTCATCTATCCTTATCTCAACTATGATATATATGCTTGGGGTTCTACTACCAAAAAACATTTACGTCCTCTAATTACTCAACACAAAGCTGCTATTAGGACAATATCTCACTCTGGCCCCAGACATCACTCGGTACCTTTCCTTCTTGAGGTTATCTTGAGATGATTTCGGGGCTTTAGTGTCCCCGCGGCCCGGTCCTTGACCAGGCCTCCACCCCCAGGAAGCAGCCCGTGACAGCTGACTAACACCCAGGTACCTATTGCTAGGTAACAGGGGCATAGGGTGAAAGAAACTCTGCCCATTGTTTCTCGCCGGCGCCCGGGATCGAACTCGGGACCACAGTATCATTAGTCCAGTGTGCTGTCCGCTCGGCCGACCGGCTCCCTCCTCCCCCTTAATCAAATCTGAATATGTTAGATATTAATTTAAGTCACTGCACATCCTCTCATGTGTATTTTATATATATATAAAATGCTGAACTGTAATGTCAATCGTGACCTTAAAAGCTTCCTAGAAGGTTGTAACAGATCTCATGAGCACCACACCAGAAACAAATACCTATTTGATATTCCAAGAGTACGACTTAATCAAACTAAAAATGCTTTACAAATCAAGGGACCCAGAATGTGGAATGACTTTAATAATCATGTTTTTTTTTTTTTTTTTTTAAATATATACAAGTGTTGTTACATTCTTGTACAGCCACTATTACGCGTAGCATTTCGGGCAAGTCCCTGGAATATGATCCACACCGCGAAGAATCGTTGTTTCAAACAGGTACCTATTTTACTGTTGAGTTAAACAGAGGCTACAGTTAAGGATTTGCGCCCAGTAAATCCTCCCCGGCCAGGATACGAACCCATGACAAAGCGCTCGCGGAACGGCAGGCGAGTGTCTTACCACTACACCACGGAGACTGGTAGACATGAAGACATGTTAAATACTGTACCTCACCCAACCAATACCACTTACGCAGGATATGTCGCTTGAGCGCGACATATTTTTTTCTCTTGAATGCACCCAAATGCAGTGCTTAAGCGTCATTTGAACAAATATTTCTATAAAATCCCATTCATATCCGATCGACTTGAGGATTGTATAAACATGTTTGCCATGAAATTTCCGTTTTCTCTAATAGTCTCATAGCCTCTTTGGGTGAATGGCATTGTATTGTATCTTCATAGTAAGACCATTGTATTGTTGACACGACGAGTGTAATCCACGTAGTTTTTTATTTGGTGCCGGTCTAACGCATCCTTGTGTGACATTTTATGCATATGTTCTTCTAGAACATTCTATTGCGAACACATTGGTACAAAAATGAAATACGTACATCGAAAATTAGGGTCAGGACAGTGAAAAGAATATACACTTTTCAATAGGGGTTTCAAGGGGTGTGCGGTAACGGGTAACACTTCGGCCACTTCCCACACTCTTGCGAGTTGGCCGCGATCATGATTCTACATTTATATACATATGTCCGTGTAGGGAATCTTATTGCGATCTCCATGATACCAAATTTAACGCTGTAGGAAACGTGTGGAGTTGACAACCCTGAAAGGAATAGAAACATTTGGTCGCTGTTTTTGCGCTCACGGCTAGTGATCGACGCAGTTCTTTATTAGGTGCTGGTCTAACTCATGCTTTGGTGACATTTTATACTTGTGTTCTTCTAGAACATTCTATTGCGAACACATTGGTACAAAAATGAAATACGTACATCGAAAATTAAGGTCAGGATACTGAAAAGAGTATACACTTTTCAGTGTTGCCGCTCGATCACTCTAAACTGCCAAGCCCACCTGGGGCAAGTTTTTTTTTGTTTACCGAGAGAGCGATAGTGATTATATTTAGATAAAAACTAAGCACTACCTAATTAACTCCATGTAACCTACCTCACCCCCAAAATGTCAACCCATATCTACTATTTTAAACAATGCTGTTTGTTGACCAAATTGTATTTTTGCTATTTTTCTGCTATGTCCATTCCCTTTTTTTCTTATTATTTTATTTTCTCAATGCAATTTATACTTTAATCTCAATTAGTATTAAGTTTTAGTCTTAGTGTTTTTCCTGCCCGAAAAGCTTTGCATAAAAGTGGTTTTAGGCATTGTATGTACTAGCTCTATCTATAAATCCATCAACGTTATGTATCTCACCTTGTGTGTATGTACTTTACCTGAATAAATATTTGTATTTGTATTTGTATATTTTTGTAATTCATTACACATTTGCTCGAATGCTACCTTAATCCAGGCTTCCTGTTCCTCCCCCCTTCCTCTGAGTTTGTTCCTGTCATGTTTGTCTCCCTGCGGTTGTTTCCCCGAATTTGTCTCCCTGTCATGTTTTTTCCCTATGAGAAAGATAGAGGGGGGAGAGAGATAGATGAGAGAGAGAAGGGGGAGAGAGAGATGAGAGGGAGGTGAAAGAGAGAGAGAGAGAGAGAGAGAGAGAGAGAGAGAGAGAGAGAGAGAGAGAGAGAGAGAGAGAGAGAGAGAGAGAGAGAGAGAGAGAGAGAGAGAGAGAGGGAGAGAGTGAGGGAGGAAGAGAGAGAAAGAGATAATGGACAGAGGAGAAAGAGAGAAGAGAGAGAGAGAGAGAGGAAGAAGGGGAGAGAGAGAGAGAGAGAGAGAGAGAGAGAGAGAGAGAGAGAGAGAGAGAGAGAGAGAGAGAGAGAGAGAGAGAGACAGAGAGAGAGAGAGAGAGAGAGACAGAGAGAGAGAGAGAGAGAAAGAGAGAGAGAGAAGGAAAAGAGAGAGAGGAAAGGAAGATAGGGTGTGTGAGCATGTGCGTGTGTGTGTGCGTGCTTGTTTGTGTGTGTGTGCTTGTGTGTGTGTGTACTGGGTGGGCGAGGGCGGTGTTTTAGGTGTGTTTGTGGTTGTGTGTATGTGAGTGTTCATTGTGATAGGGGTGTTATGGAGGGGCGGGTAATCGGTGGAGGGATGGCGTGGGAGAGAGGGAGGGAGTGGGGGAGTGGTAGACAGAGGGAGAGCGTTGGAGAGATAGGGGAGAGATGTATGGTTAAATAGGGGGGTGGATGGATGGAGGGAGAGGGAGAGTGAAATGAGAGCGAGTGAGAGAGTAGAGGATGTGAGGATGGGAGGAGGGAGAGAGGGTGCTGTTCTAGTGAGGGGGATGGGAAGGGTGTGTGGGGCGGTTACGAGTGGGAGGTGTGTGGGCCCAATGGACGGTTGGCTGTGTGTGTGTGTACTGTTGGAGGTGCTATTGCAAGGGGGGATGAGAGAAGGTGGTGAGTTATCTGGTGTAGAGTGTATTGTTTTTCACACTTAGGTGCCATGAAACTAGTTCCCACATGAGCCGTATACTGTGTCTTGAGGTTCGTTTCCGTTTGTTAACTTATATCCAAGACTAACTAGTATATTGCAATAACACTGTACACTGTATGATTGACTGACTTATTGAGAAGCTTTACCACCAATGCAAACATCCCACAGCACAAATAGGTGTTAGAAGTACTGTTGATGTCTTGTTTACTCCGCGTAGGAATGCTGGTGTCCACGCCGCTGCCAGGCGTAGGTCACTTCAACTTCTCGCTATATATCACCAATAATCAGCTTCTTGCTCCCCTTAGCACTGGTATAGCTCTAATGCTACATGTTTAAACTCATTTCTTCACTATTCTATTCACTATTTGCTTTGATCTTCACTATCACATCTAGTTATGTACACTCTGACCTATCGTGAAGGCAACGTGCCTGTCCTGGCACTGATGTCGTACCCCTGATCTTTACTAATTTGCACTATTGGTGCTTGCCTGATCTACCAGTTCCTGCCTGCAGTTGCGAGGGGGGCAGGTGCAGTTTGGCGTGTCGGCTCCATGGGGGCCCCCCCTTCCCCCTTTGTGCATGCCCAGTCTATAGGCCTCAAGTTTTTTGCTCGAGCGGGATATCCTGAGGTGGGGTGGGTGCCGTGTGACATGCTTCGGGTCCCTGTGGAGGATATTTATGGCGTTGAGCTGGTGACTGCCCGTAAGGTGATTGTTAATCTAACGACGGAGGAGGTGTATAGGGCATTTTTACGTCGCTACGAGGGGCGGACCTTGCCCCTGCCCGATGATGCAGGCACTGTTACTGTGTCTGATCGCAGTGGTGCCGTCAACCTATGTAAGCGTGCATGGGGCGCCCTTGGAATTTCCAGAGGGGCTGCTGAGGCGTTATTTCGGCCAGTTTGAAGCGGTCGTCAGTGTGCAGTTCCACCTGCTCTCCTCGGGACCGCTAAAGGGTGTGCAGTCATATATTCGCACCCTAGGAATGAGGCTGCGGGCGGACATTCCTTCTCAAGTGAAGCTTCTGGGGTGCTATGCTAGGGTGTATTATGCTCGTCAGCCCCGTACGTGTTACCGTTGTGGCCTCTTGGGCCATCAGGTTGCTGGGTGCTCTGAACCTGCCATCGCGCCCAACCACTTCCGTGAGGAGGATTTTCCACCGCTCCCTATGGAGGAGGATTCGGTGGCTGTGGATGTGGACGACTCTTTGGCTGCTGCCATGCCCGGTGTGTCGCCTGATGCGCCTCCTGTTGATGTCGCCCCTCCTCCGGAGACTGTGTTGCCTGTTGCGGTTGCCTCTCCTCAGGAGGTTGTGTCGCCGTCGGGTGTTCGTCCTGCCCCAGTTGCTGTCCTGGATACTCCCGTGGTTCTTCCGGCTCCCCCATCTTACTGTTCTTCACCTGTGGTGCCTGTCACTGCACCCTCGCCGTGTGCCCAAGCTGTGCTGGGGTGGCTGTGGGGCCTCCTACTGAGCTCGACCTGGTTCCTTGTGTGGTTGAGGATGCTGCCGTCCTGCGGAGAGCGTCGGTTCGCCCGGCTTGTGTTGATCGGGTCTCTGGGTCGACATCCGGCTCTGATGATGTGCGGCCGGCCCCCAAGCATTCCCGGCGATCTTCTGATTGGGCTGATGTGGGAGAATTCGACGATGGTGGGTCTTCCAGTGACGGTGGTGAGGTTTCAGTTGTGTCGCATTCGTCGGTGGTGGCGGAGGTCCATGTGCCTGCGGCTGCCAGTGTCGATGTTTCTTCTAGTGAGGTGCCTGTGGAGCTTGCTTCCAGTGCGTCGTCTGCATCGGATGGTTCCGGTTCTGCGTGGGGGGGGGGGGTGGTTCCTCCTGCTGGAGAGCGTGGTGACCTGGTGGTGGTGTTAAAGAAGACTGCCCGCTCTGGGGGTTCTGTGCCCCCAGTTTCGTCCCCTGGTTCATAGCGGTTTTGCCGCTTCTCCCGTTTCCGACCGTCTCTCCTGCATCTCCTGCGGTGTCGGGTGTGGGATTACTGTCTCGGCAGCCTTCATCTTCTTCTCCTGTGCGTCCGGCTGTGAGGAGATGGTTCACCAGCTCACTTACAATAGTGCTCTTATGCCTGTGGGAGCCAGTACACTTGTTAAGTGCACTTGTTAAGTGGGCGGACTTTAGTTTTGTAACCAGCAACCGAAACATCAAGTGTTTGGGCTCATGTGAGAGCCCCAGTCATCAGCAGTCCATAAATGTTACCCTGGCCGGGGTGGCATGTCTGTGGACAGTGCTAGAGCTGATAGCATCATGTCCTTGTATGGCATGAGGGAGACAACTTTGCGCGGGAACAGCTAGGCCCAGGCGTGGGTGAGATGTGGGCCTCCCGCGCTCGCTGGCTACTTGAGTCGTTGTCATGGAAACAGCCGCCATCTTAGTAAACATCTTGAACCGCCATGTTGGTCGGCCATCTTGAAGCTGCCCTACGGGCTATGCTACACCGTCGCTGATTGGATGAGAGGGGTAGGCTGCTGTATGCCTTCCTCTCATTGGTTATTTCGAGAAGGACGCGGGAGTCGTCGGTGTGAGCATCATTCTGAACCCAGCTGCCACCTTGTCAAGACGCTCTCTGTACTCAATTCGGCCAAATTGAAGTATAGGGCGTCGTGGTGGCTGGACTACTCAACTGCTGATGCTTCCTGCTTCACCAACGACAGCGGTCGTCACAGAATCCGGCCGAAGTCGTCGCTTGGAGGGGTTTAAGACATTGTGTACAGGGGGTAGAGGTACAGTGATCTGGGATCTTGGGGAATGTGCATACGAGCAGTAACAGACTTGTAGATCCCATACCAGTGTTGATTAGACTTGCTAGTGCTCTGTAGCAATCGATGGGAATGGGGAAATTCGTGTCAGTGTTAAGGCAAATTTCCCATGTTGGTGTGAGACGCTATCGTTGTGCGCGTCACCTGGGTACGAACGGGGTTCGAGTGTGCGCCAATTTTTCGAATAAATACCACGTAAGGTATTACCGCCGCCTACGCCACCCTGTGCGAGCCAGCCACCTATAGCGGGGTTGTAACAAACTAGGCTGTTGTAAGAATTATCCAGAGGGGTTTATCGACAAAAGAGAATGGGAAGCTGAGCCGCATGGTGACCTGACCCCCAGGGGAATTCGCGGTGGAAATAACCGACGCTTTGTTCATAACTGCGTATAATGAATCATCCTATAGTATTCAGTAATTTAGAGAAAATTAGCCTTTATTCATTTTGCATTAAAATTGTATTGTATAATAGTACTGGATACAATATCAAGAGTATTCTAATTATTGAGTTTAAGTCACCATCAGTGACGTCACGAATCAGATCTAACTTTTAAGGCGGAGTGACCGGCGGTCATAGGTCATCAGGGGTTGACAGGTCTACTATTTCTCAAAGTTTTAATAACCATTTTTGTGATCGGGAACAGCTCGGCCGTTAGATGTTTGTGTAATCTAATTCAGTAAAATAATTCAACCAGTCTGGATCAATTAAGTACAACAGAGTTTAATTGTTATAACTTAAACCTTGCTAGTAACTGGGTAGAACTTTGACTAGGCGGAAGGATACAATACTCTGTCTGGGGTAGTCCAGACAAGGAAAAAATCAGTGTGAATACGGGAGCAGCTGGGAGAGGTCAACCATCTTACCTCTCCCCAAGACCAGCACAACATCTTAGCTGGAAAACATAGAGGTATAGTTGCTATGGTTATGTATAGAAATAGTCTTCTCATTTGCCATTCAGGTCAAGTAGGGAGTGTTAAAGTGATAGGGAGTGAACACATTTAGATTTTGTTTTAGTTTTCTTTTAATAAATTAAATTTGTTATTAATTTGCATTTTATTGTTTCCATTTGGTTATGTGTAAACTTGTCCTGGTCACGTGGTCCACACGAGGCAGAGTTGCATTGGGCGCCGATTCTAACATCGGATCGGAATTCATCATCCCCATCTAATTAATTCCACACTCAAGTTTCCGAGGTTATAAACTACTAGTGGGGATCAAGCCCCAAGGTTGATTAATTAGCGTGATCGATCCAGACCTCGATCATTGCTCTGTAGAGCTGGTCTGGTGGTGGCAGCATAGAGGCGACTCTAGGGTTTTGCTCAGGGCTTAGGTCACGTCATACTGGGTGTAGAATCCTAAGTCGGTCAATCGTCTTTAGGACCACGTGGCGTGGAGTTGGCTTTGGTAAAAGTTTTGGAGTCCCTTGGTAGAGAATAATAAGTAAGAATACGGGTAGAGGGAGAGAGGGAAGTAGAAAGAGAGAGGAACCCGAACCCGTGTCACAATGGTGCACAGCGGTGGTTTCAACAATTTTGTTTGAAATTGTTGAAAGGCTCACGCGTCTAGCCGTTCGAACACGTGCGCGGATGCTAAGGAGACAGCCGCGGGCCAGGATTAGCAGTGCGCCCCACAAGTGCGTTTGAGTGGGGATTGGCGAATCTTGGGTCATGCGGGCTGATATGATTAAGGTTTAGTTAGTAAGATTAGGCTGTTAAAATAGATTTATTGAAAAGGAGACCGCTCCGAGTTGATTGGACTGGGTACCATACTCGACCCATTACAATTAATTCAGAGGTGTTGGGAGCCACCATACTCTCAACAGCAGTTCCTTGAGGGCTGTCGGGGGCGGATATATCTGTGGGACGCCAGTAGATAGTCCGAGGGCGTTATTAGACGACCCAAAACGCTAGGAAAAACGTAATCCGTGAAGGGCGTTGCGGCCTCCGAGGGACGGACTAGTAACCTACCTAGCAGCGATTCAACAACTAAGTGATCGCACACTTAGTGGAGGTTGAGTCGTCCCTAGTCATAATTGTTGCTGAAAGCTGCGTGTCGCTCTGTTGGAACCTAGAGGGTGTGGCCCCTAGGCTAGGTGTGGTACGGCGAGCCGGTAAGGACAATTATAGGATTAAGTCGAGTGCATTTTTTTAATTAAGTATACTTAAATTTATAAAGTAATTTCCGTTTATTTGCGTTGTTCTAGATTAATTTTTTTTCCCCTAAATTCAATCCCCGGTTAAAAATTTTTTTTATCAAAGTGTTTAGCATTTTCTTGCATATTAGGCTAAGTGCGTACATTTTTTTGCTATTCCCTGTTGTATTAGTCTAAGTCAGAGGCGTTGTTGCTAGAGTGTAGTTAATCCTCTGGACTTAGGGCTATGTGTCGGTCACGATAGATAAGTGAAGGAGTTTAAGGGATAGTAAGTTGCGTGTAAATGTTATTTGTCCGCGGAATATTTCTAAGTATTTTGGGATAAGTTTTCGGCTAAGTCAATGTCGGAAAGTCGTTAACTGTAATTAATTTGTATTCGTGGGTCACGTGTATGATCTGGGCGTCATTAGGGTTCCCCAGTCGATGCGGATGATATTTTCTAGTTTTTACCAGTAAGACGGTAGAATTGTGTTTGTAGACTTAGAATTCTGTTTTCAGTAGAAACGTAGGTGGAAAATTTTCTAAGTCCAGCTTGGGCTAGAATCTGACTTTTTGGCGGAAATTCTAATTTTCCTGTTTCGTGTATATTCTGGGGTCAATATTACTCTCTAGTGCGCGCAAGGGACGTAATTCTGTTCGTAAAACATTAAACAGTGATAATTACATTTTTGCCGAATTCAGTTATTTTTCGAGAAAATCGTGTCGTAATTTTGTCAGAGTCCATTTGAGGTGAAAATCTCGGATTTTGACGAAAAATCGAATTAGTGAGTGTTGAAACCGCCCGATGTGTCAGTATTGTTCTGCATACAACGTCAGTAGTAAATAATAACGTATTTATATCTGGAAACGAGAAACCCAAATTTTTGTGAATTAAAGGAGTTTTGTGATATTTGGGGTGATAGAATATTTTTCCCTCGGAGTCGGAAAAATTGGCAGAGTCCAGCAATTGAGTAAAAACGCAGTTTTTTGATAAAAATTCAATTTTTAGTAAGCATTTATAGGTCCTGGGTGTCTATATTAATCGCTAGAGCGGTTTATTAACGTAAAACTAGTTAGTTTCCTTCAGAACAAAAATTTTGATTTTTCAGCGTTTAAGCGAAAAAGCGCGGGACTTAGTTTTTTTTTTCAGCGCAGCTGGTCCCGCTCAATCAGTCATCAGTGGCCACGCTGCTCACTTCAAGCGCGCTTAGTATTCAAGTACAGTAAATATTCTGTATTAATCCATCACGAGTGCTGCGCGTTAGTTGCGGTATCATTCAAATTGTTTTATATAAATTAGATTGATTTTTTTTTACGTAAAGGGCTTTCACGGTCAGACACGAGTGCGGGGCAGACACTCATTCATTGGATTCACTTCAGCGATTCTCTCGATAAATCGGTGTAATTCCTATTTTGGGAATTTAGTGGTTTTCTCTTAGAAGAGAGTTGTGATTTTTTTTTATTTGTGTAAGATCACGGTTGTAGTGAGTCCGGGTCGAGGGTGTACTATAGGGTAGTTTAGAAGAGACGTGGCACACCAGGAATCACAGAAAATGTTTAACCCAGATAATTACCAGTCAGTGGGGACCAGTGGGAGTGGAAGTGGAAATGTAGAGGACAGCACCTCTTCCGACACCACTGGGGACCACCTAGGTACACCTCATCCGTCACTACAACAACCCCAACCCCATCCTCAATTCCCATACCAACCCTTCCCCCAACCCCAGGCCACTCCATACCCATTCCAACCCCAGGCCACCCCATACCCATACCCATTCCAACCCCAGGCCACCCCATACCCATACCCATTCCAACCCCAGGCCACCCCATACCCATACCCATTCCAACCCCAGGCCACCCCATACCCATACCCATACCCATTCCAGCCCCAGGCCACCCCATACCCACCCCAACCTCAATCCACACCCCAGCCTGAGGTCACCCACACCATACCTCAACCCCAACCTCAATCCACACCCCAACCCGAGGCCACCCACACCATACCTCAGCCTCAACCCCAACCTCAATCCACACCCCAACCCGAGGCCACCCACACCATACCTCAGCCCAAACCCCAACCTCAACCCAGTTCCCAACCCCAGGACCCACCCACTGCCAGTAGCTCCGCGTCACATACAGAGGGACTTGTGAGTCTGATTCCCAAGTTGACTCTGCCGACACTCAGAGGTAGGGAGTTGTCGCTTATTAAGGTGGAACGCAACCGCCAGGTGGAAGACTGGCTTTGTGAAATTGGTTCGATGCTAGAAGCTGTCCCGGGGGATAGATCAAAAATTGCTCTCGCTATGGGGGCTTGCGTGCACGTAGCCGGTCCACTGGCGGGATTTACAGAGTTTCAGCACCTGACATCTTGGCCTCAGTTTGTCCAAGCGATTAGGGACAGATTCAAAGACAAGGTTTCAGAGGATGAGGCTTACTTTTATCTCGAGTCACTTAAGAGGGATGACCGAAGCACTGTCAAGGATTTCGGGTCAATATTAAAGAGAAGGGTTGACGACCTCACTAAGGAACTGGGGTTCGATTCGAGTCAGGCAGAGCAATTCGCTAAAGAGTTGTTCTGCAAAACGTTACCTTCCGATATGGGGCCATTGTTCCTTGCGGGGAGAGCGGGTGTGAGTTATGAAGACCTAGTCCAACAGGCCGCCACAGCCCTAGACAGGCGGACGCGCGCAGGGACATCGGGCACTCAGTTGTCGCCATACGTAGAGGCGGTAAGTAAAGGCGAGGGAGCCAAGCCGAGTCACTGTGGCGCGGGTTCATCAAGCAGGAGGCAGCCCTCAGCGGCAAGTTCGAGCCACCCTGCGCGGGGTAACAACAGGGATCCGCGTAGGTGTTACTCCTGCGGGATGCGTGGGCACATACAGAGGGACTGTAAAGTCACTATTACGAGAGCATGAAAGCAGTCTCCTAGTGATGGTAGGCCTACTTTTGAGGTGAAAGTGGAAGGTGTGAGATTGACAGCTTTTGTTGATACAGGAAGCCAGGCGACGATAATTAAAAAGTCAGCCTTCAGCAATTTTAAGTATGCACGTCTTCAACGTTGCGCAAAGACATTAACAGCGGTCAATGGGGAAAAGATTGAGATCGTAGGTCAAGGTACAGTTAATTTTGAGATTGATGGGGAATTGCAGCCTCACACATGTATGATCGTAGAGAACCTTGATTTTCCTGGTCACATCTTAATGGGAACTGATTTTCTGTCGCGATTTGATTATTCCTTGTCTGCTCAAAGAGGGGCTAGGAACTGCAGGTTGCAGTTGGGACAGACTTCCTACCCAGTGGAGATGATCGACCATCCCCCAGTTGTAGCTTCAATTAAGAGGAAGCTGAAATATAATGCGCACTATCCAAAATTGATTTTTAAGTCTCTTCCAGACACAGTTAAGAGGTCATGCGCATTGCATGCATTGACCAAACAGAGTTGCCCACCACATTCTGTTAAATTTATTAAAGTAGCCGTGGGACGTCACATACAACCAGGTACCACCCTTCAGGTGGCTGGGAGATGTGATAGTTTATTAATTCCTCATCACTTAGTTGTAGTGCTCGATAAAGGTGCACTCATTCCAGTTGTCAATCTTTCACATAAGACTTTTCGCTTCAGGGCAGGTGATAGGGTATCTCAGGGAACCATGGTGGAGGACACAGAAATCTTTCACCATGAGTCAGCTGAGACGCCAGCCGTCACTGCACAATGTAGTGCACTGAATATGTTGAACACTAAAACACCATCCAAAGTACAATACGAAACGAGAAATGTTGCACAGAATGTAGAGGAAGTGGAAAAATTAATTTCAGCACTTGATTTGCAACATGTTGCACAGGCGGATAGGAAGGCACTGAGAGGAATTTTACGAAAATTCCCGAAATTGTTTGCGACAGAGGATGACCAGATTGGTCTCCTTGATAAGATCGAGCACACCATTCCAACTGGTGACCATTTGCCTGTGTACACGAGACAGTGGAGGTTGCCGGAACAGGCAAAGAACATTATCAGGGAGGAGTGCCGGAAAATGTTGAGACAGGGCGTGATAGAGCCTAGTACGTCACCGTGGCTCTCTCCTGTTGTGCTAGTTCGGAAACCGGACGGTAGTTATCGTTTCTGTGTTGACTACCGGAAGGTGAACGAATTAACTAAGGGTGATGTGTATCCGTTGCCCCGAATACAGGAGATAATAGATCAATTTGGTGCTGCTAAGTATTTCTCAACTCTTGACGCAAAATCGGCGTATTGGGCGATTCCGGTGGCAGAACAAGATAGGGAAAAAACAGCATTCTCGGATGGTAGGCACACTTATCAATTCCGTAGGATGCCGTTTGGTTTGAAGACAGCGCCTTCGTCGTTTCAGAGGGCCATCAACTTTATCCTTAGTCCGGTACTGGGTAGGCATTCTTTAGCGTACCTGGATGATGTTGTGATATATTCCAGGACGTTTGAGGAACACCTACAGGACTTGACTGAGACTTTGAAGTTGTTAGATCAGGCAGGTTTCAGGCTGAATGTTCAGAAGTGCACCTTGGCGGCTCAGAAATTCAAATTTCTGGGGTTCCAGGTGTGCCCAGACGGTATCCGACCTGACCCAGATTCTTGCCGCGCCATTGCTGACATGCCTACTCCAAGGACAGCAAAGGACGTGCGTAGGTTTTTGGGGGCGGCCGGATATTTTCGTCGTCATATTGAAGGTTTCGCTGGCATTTCAGCACCCCTGACTGATCTGACAAAGAAAAATGCGAAGTTTGTGTGGAAATCTGAACATGACGAGGCCTATCGCAAACTGAAAGACCAACTAATCACGACACCGGTATTGGCTATTCCTGATTTTGAGAGAGAGTGGGAAGTGCACACTGACGCCAGCGGTATTGCTATTGGCGGGTGCTTAATTCAGCGAGATGCGGATAATTTACCCCATCCAGTAGCCTATTTCAGTAGGAAGGTCAAAGGACCTGAAGTTCGTTATTCAGCTACGGATCGGGAGGCATTGGCAGTAGTAGAATCAGTTAGGTATTTCGAGCCTTACCTATTTCAGCGGCATTTTGTAATCTACACAGACCATCGAGCATTAACACACATATTTAAAAAGCGAACGAAATGCCCACGAATGTCACGCTGGTCTCACGAACTTTCGGCCCACTCATTCCAGATCTTGTACAAGCCTGGTCCAGCACATGTTGTGCCAGATACGCTAAGTAGAAATATAGCGGCAATGCAGATTAGTGAAAATATTGAAACCATTCCATCGGATAAAATGAGAGAATACCAGATGAACGAGCCGAGATGGAAAGAGATTATTGAGTATTTAGAGGGAGGAAAATACCCGAAAAAGAAAAAGAATTTACCTATTCATGATTTTGAAATGAAACAGGGCGTCCTGTATTATGTTAATAGCCAGAATGATAGGGCAGTATTTCAGCTAGTTATTCCGGACGCGTTGCGGTCATCAGCGTTAAAGCTTGCGCATGCTTCAAAAATTGCAGGGCATCCGGGGATCTTTAAAACGCACTTAAAAGCAAAGTCTCTATTTTATTTTCCAGGATTACTTTCTGAGGTAATCAATTTCGTGAAGTCGTGCCCTCGTTGCCAGAGGAGGAAAGGCACCCTTAAGGTACAAGCCCCACTTCAGGAATTTCCTGAAATTCGTGAACCGTTAGATCGTGTGGGGGCCGATCTGATTGACTTACACCACAGTCATTCAGGAAATAGATATGTGTTGGTGCTAGTTGACCATCTGTCTAGATACACTACACTAGTTGCATTACCTCAGAAGGATTCTCGTACGGTTGCAGATGCGTTCTTGCGTAGGTTCGTTACTGTATTCGGACCTCCTAAAGTTTTAGTCTCTGACCGGGGTCAAGAATTCAATGGGAATATATTTAGAGAAGTTTGTAAGATTTTAGAGACAACTTCGGCTTTTACAACAGCCTACCACCCACAAGCAAACGGAATGACGGAACGGACTAATCGTTCAGTCAAGGATATGCTTGCAATCCTTGCTGAACATGATGCAAACACCTGGGATGAACACCTACCCTATGTTCAGTTCGCCTTGAATACTGCCATCCACCAATCAATTAACACCCAACCACTTCATTTGTTTACTGGTAATTCATGCAATTTCCCGTCAGGTCTGCTTAACAGACATAATGTTGCATACGGGGAGGACTATCCTTCAGAGGTCCTTGGAAAAATGAGAAATGCATGGAATATTGCAGCTGAAGCGTCCAAGAAGGCACGGACTCGGTATGCTCATTTTTATGACAAGAAAGTGCGCCCTCTTGAGTTGAAGGAAGGAAGCCTCGTATTGAGAGTGAATGAGGCTGCGCCCGCCAATCAGAGCAGGAAACTAGCTCCGAGGTGGCGAGGACCATATAGAGTAATTAAAAGGGCGGGGCCGGTTAATCTTGTTATAAAAGGAGTGTTCGAGGACCAGGTGGAAAGGACAATTCACGTAAATAAATTGAAACATTATCATGCTAGAGAGGAATTAGAACTGCCTTCAGCGGGTCTAGTTCCTGACTCAGCAGTGCTGACTCATGGCTTCACCGACGAGTCAGAAGATGAGGATGACCCTCTGTCATCGCTCATCAGTAGTCAGGTGCAGTCTCGCCACCCTATGGTGACGAGATCTCGCGCTGTACAGTAAAGTAACTTCCTTGGTTAGTATAATTTAGTATTCATTAGATTTTCCTGTAAAGGCAATGAGATGTACTATGTCTATACTTGACTCAGGTAGCAACTTTTACCGTGCTCTGGGGTTCCACCTCCACCAAACCCAGAGTATATCTATGCTTCCGCTGTGTTGTGTCTGTCTGTTCCCAGGTCTGATTGGTACACCGACCCAGTTGTTCCAGCCACACGTGAACCCTTGTCTGTAAAGACCGAGGGGGGAGGCACGTTACACAAAGCCCTCCCCCCCACCAGACCCAGTAACCCATACATCAGTTACTTTGGGGATGAGTGACTGTCCAAGAGTCACCCGGCCGACGCCTCACGTCACTAACGACGTTGTCAGGGCCAGCGAGCTGTCCACATTATAGCAGTCACCGGAGGTGCCATACAACGCCGGGGTAGCTGTCTCGAGATCACCACTACCCACCTGCTGCGTCATCAAGACTGCAACCATTCCAGCAGTGTTGGAGGAGAGGTCAAGAAATGGAAAGCACGTAGCAGTACTCAAGAATTTCGCCGGAAGATTAATGATTACGTCATCTGAAGTAACAAGAAAGCAGAAGTAAGGCGGTCACAGGTGGAAGGCACGGTTTCCCTACAGAGTACCGGGACTCGCCAATAGAAGGTCGCAAAATTGTCTCCTTTGGCCTAAAGTCGGCGGTACGAGGGTATACACAGTTGGTGTTTACGGCCTAGTAACCTGGTGACATCAAGAAACGCCTGAGATGACGTGAGCAATGATGGAAGACGAGATTCACCTGTTCTGCAAACAAGCAACCCGCCTCTACGACCTTCTGACACCACTCCTGCTAAGAGACACCGTTGGTACATCCAGTCTTGCTCTGCTGTGGTCATCTGCGACAAGTTTAACATCAAGACTGCCGTGTGAACTGTGATTGATATGAAGGCGTGTGGACTGTCGAGAGCAAGATTAATGGCCGAAGTAACAGTATTCTACAGCTGTCACTTGGCACTCCGCTCTACTACACTCTGTCGTCATTCAAGAGTACCGGATGGGAGTACAAGAGGACCAGGTATTGATGTCTACACATGAGAAGAAGCAAGATCGACACCGTCATCGTCAGCGACTACATTCAGCATCCAGCAGCATCGATTTTTTTTTTCCGATTACTCAATATGAACAATTGATACAAACAACAAAGTTGGCTCTGAACATCTGTGTAAAGAACATCTAGACACTTTTGTTTAAATGTTGAAAAACAGAGTTAGAACCACAATATTTTTTAAATGTTGAAAAACAGATTTAAAATAATTCTGGTATAATATATGAATTTTGCTCTATAAATTGGTCAGTAATCAAAATCGAAGCCCCTGTGTAATTGTCTCAGCCCAGAACAAACGGTTATGGAAAATTATGTTGTGCTATTTTTTTCAGAATGTTTGAACACAGGAGAGGCGGACCAATATAAACATTGACACTTCTAGTGAGTGAGAACACTTGGCTGTACAGTCAGCTGAAACCTGTGATATAGTATAGGAATTTTTTTTTTTATTTTTAGATACATGTAATAAACGTTAGGTGTGTTCCTTAACATGTCAAGGTTGACATTGATGGGGAGTGGTTAGTACACGGATGTGAACTTGATAGTTCCGTAGTACGCTCCCGGATGACAAAGTTCAGTCTGAACTTATAACTTTAATGTTTGTTTGAGCACGGTGTGGCCGGCTCTAGAGGACACATGGACTTGGCTAGTGAAGAGCCAAGAGAGTTTAATAGCTAGTTTTTGATGGTAGAGTAGGGACATGTTATTTAGCTATGTCAGTAAGGGTAGGATGTATGTTTCCTGATATTAGAGGATTGCTGTCAGTTGACAGCTGAGGAATTTATGAAATATGAACATGTTTATTATGATGTTGGACTATTATTTGTCAAATTTTATTAGTTAGGTTAGCTTTTGTTTGTGGCATGAGTTGAATTGTGGGTTTGGATACTAAACCTCGTGAATTTTAACAAATTAACAAGGTTTACTAAGTGCTTGTGCGGGGGGGGGTTGTAACAAACTAGGCTGTTGTAAGAATTATCCAGAGGGGTTTATCGACAAAAGAGAATGGGAAGCTGAGCCGCATGGTGACCTGACCCCCAGGGGAATTCGCGGTGGAAATAACCGACGCTTTGTTCATAACTGCGTATAATGAATCATCCTATAGTATTCAGTAATTTAGAGAAAATTAGCCTTTATTCATTTTGCATTAAAATTGTATTGTATAATAGTTCTGGATACAATATCAAGAGTATTCTAATTATTGAGTTTAAGTCACCATCAGTGACGTCACGAATCAGATCTAACTTTTAAGGCGGAGTGACCGGCGGTCATAGGTCATCAGGGGTTGACAGGTCTACTATTTCTCAAAGTTTTAATAACCATTTTTGTGATCGGGAACAGCTCGGCCGTTAGATGTTTGTGTAATCTAATTCAGTAAAATAATTCAACCAGTCTGGATCAATTAAGTACAACAGAGTTTAATTGTTATAACTTAAACCTTGCTAGTAACTGGGTAGAACTTTGACTAGGCGGAAGGATACAATACTCTGTCTGGGGTAGTCCAGACAAGGAAAAAATCAGTGTGAATACGGGAGCAGCTGGGAGAGGTCAACCATCTTACCTCTCCCCAAGACCAGCACAACATCTTAGCTGGAAAACATAGAGGTATAGTTGCTATGGTTATGTATAGAAATAGTCTTCTCATTTGCCATTCAGGTCAAGTAGGGAGTGTTAAAGTGATAGGGAGTGAACACATTTAGATTTTGTTTTAGTTTTCTTTTAATAAATTAAATTTGTTATTAATTTGCATTTTATTGTTTCCATTTGGTTATGTGTAAACTTGTCCTGGTCACGTGGTCCACACGAGGCAGAGTTGCATTGGGCGCCGATTCTAACATCGGATCGGAATTCATCATCCCCATCTAATTAATTCCACACTCAAGTTTCCGAGGTTATAAACTACTAGTGGGGATCAAGCCCCAAGGTTGATTAATTAGCGTGATCGATCCAGACCTCGATCATTGCTCTGTAGAGCTGGTCTGGTGGTGGCAGCATAGAGGCGACTCTAGGGTTTTGCTCAGGGCTTAGGTCACGTCATACTGGGTGTAGAATCCTAAGTCGGTCAATCGTCTTTAGGACCACGTGGCGTGGAGTTGGCTTTGGTAAAAGTTTTGGAGTCCCTTGGTAGAGAATAATAAGTAAGAATACGGGTAGAGGGAGAGAGGGAAGTAGAAAGAGAGAGGAACCCGAACCCGTGTCACAGGGTGCCTTATGTATGAGAATGGTGTGTTGCCGGCAGTGTGAATGAGTAAGTACCTATGTGTGTATTTCTGGTGATTAGTAGTCTCTAAAGCTTGAATTCGAGGTCAAGTGTTCCGTCACATTGTCACGTAGCACCTGTGAGGTGAAGTAAATTGTGGGCGAGAGATATTCACCTTTGTGTCATCTTGTCAGTCCAGAGGGACTTAAGTCTGGTGTACACAGATGTACAGTGTGTGTGTGTGGGTACACACGGGAACAGAGTATACATAGATTAGCCAAGGACTGAGTGGATGTCCATGTAATAATTATATTATATCATTGTGGTAATCATTTTTGATCGTCCGTGGGACAGAGTGATATCATTTCCATGTGTGGTCTTGCAGGTGTGGAATTCCAACACTGAGCGCTCAGGTATGTGTAACGCCAGTGATTCCTGGCAATGATTATTGTGGAGTGTACCACAGTGTGGTCTTAATTTTTTGTATTGTTCCCAGGGCCGTGACAAGTGTGATTTATATTTATATATATATATGTATTAACGTAATTTTGGTAGAATTTGGTGAGTGACGAGGCTGTCTGGAGAGACCGCCACCGCTCTGTCGAATAAGGTAACTCTCGAGAGTGTTTATCGGCATGCATGATCGACAAATCACTCACCCATGTGATTTAAGGAGTGCGAGATCTCTTTAGTGTTCCCCAATAACGTTTGATAGCTGTAGGCTACATGTGTCAGCAGTAATTATATATATATATATATATATATATATATATATATATATATATATATATATATATATATATATATATATATATATATATATATATATATATATATATATAATCATAGTGTCACGGTGCCCAGTGTTATTGTGTTATTTACTGTGTGGTGATTGAAATATTTTGACCTATGTTCTAGGGGTTATTTGCAACAGTAAGTAAGTAAGTGTGTGCAGTATTCTAATATTTGGAAATTAGAGTACTTGCCGTGTGTGTTATTGCAAAGGGGTTGTTATTTGATGGTGATTGTTGCTAGTGTTGAGCATCACCGTATGTGATTGCAGTTCAGTAAGTTCTAGGGGGTTCATGTCCTGTAGGTTATTTTACTAGGTTCTGCAGTATTGTCATTGCAACCAGATTGTAACGTAAATCACTATGATTTGTTAGTGTGATTTGTCATTGTCGTGGGGGAACTCGGCTGTAGACGAGAGTACTTGGGTACACATATATTCTCCTGGTTATCTGGTAGGACATCGAAGTCCAGTATTCAGTGAGGTGATTGCGAGGCAATTAATATAACGTAACCAAGGGAACGCCCATTGCTTTAAGAGAATTTGTTGTTTGACAATTTGAGTAACGTAGAATACGTTTGGGTTAATTTACTTTCCTGCAAGCAGCTACGGTAGTCTCGAGGAGCCTAGCTATCAGCCAGATAAGAATTAGAGTATTGTCTGTCGTAATTAACGGTCAGTGGGCCGGGTAATTGATGTGTTTCAGGAAGTCAAAGAAATTAACCTCGATCCTTGTTTGATCGACTCACACGAAGGCTACATTGTTCCATTAACGTAACGTCGTTATCTGCCCGGAAGTACCGGCACTTGATTGACTCGTGGGAGGAGTAACGTCATTTTAGAATAACGTAAACGTGGGGCTAATTACTGTTATTAGCCACCTGAATTGGTCTGAGTATGGAAGGCTTAGACGGAATTCATACCTTAATGTAAATTGCTGAGCCAGTGTGAAAGGTTGCGTATTTTAATTGTTTAATTATTGATTTTGAGGATAGTAATTAATTACTCTAAAGGTAATCACGAGTGATTACCGTTCTCTTAGCACTTTGGACATTGTAAATCAGAGTTTACCATCGCTGAGTGATTAGTAACCGATTAACGTAAATTAACGTAACTAGTGAAGTGATTAATCAGCAGTCTGGTATTACAGGGATTAATGGGATTTTCTCACTGAATGCTCGACGGGTAGAGTGTTGTGTAATTTCCGCGTTACTAGTGACAGTTGTAAGATTTATTAAATTAACGTAAATGCTATTGTGTTATTAACGTAAATCAATTGTTATTGATTGTTGATCGTCCGTGGGACGGAGTGTTAATGTAAGGATTAATTGGAGGAAGGGTGCTGGAGTTGCCAGTGAACCCATTGGTTATTGTTGTCATTGAAAGACTACTGATTTGATTGCATTGCAACCGCCATTGCAGGTGTAGACTGCAGTGAGGCGTAGAACAGTTAGGAGGTTACTGGAGACGTGTTTCAGAACCTACTGTGTCATTTGTTGTAATTGTGATTATAGATCTGTTAGTTCTTGTTTCTTGTTGATTCCTCTGTGGTCACGCTTATGTTCGAGTTAGTTCATTATGCAGTCCGAGGGGCTGGTGTCTAGCTGTCATTGATAGTGTCACGGGAAGGATTTCGAGTAACGTCATTGACATTTCTTTTTGTTTTGTTGTAGTAGTTAGTACTTTATTGAATAAACTAAGTTGTTATGGTTAACACTGTCTTTTCGTTACACCCCCACACATTATTATTGTTATGCAAATGTTCTTCACACTCGACTAATAAAATTGAGACTAATTCTGAGCTTTGGATCAAATATACGGCACCACACAACAATAAATTATTGTTGTGAGAGCCCGTGACTTACTCGTTAGATTCGCTTCGGCGATTGGCGAAGGTCGGCGGCCTAGTGGAGGGGATTTCAATTTTCATTGGGATCTCGGCGTTTGCTCGCGCCTAGTCAATTGTTCATACATAGTCCCAAAGTGAGGAATGAGCTGGTTACTACACTGGTGTGTTAGCTAAGCAAGTCCTTCCTCAGGCGACCTAATTGAATATCACGACAGGATTAAAGGTTAAAGAATAAAGAAAATTCTTAGACATTTTCCGAGCTAAAATTCCTTATACCAATTTCAATTTATTCCACAAATTCTCATAAAAACTCTCACACCGGCGGCGGGGCCGTCTCGGAGGCCTGCGTCTGCTTCTTCCATGTCTTCTGCCTCCTTTCGCTCTGCCTTACCTCATTATGCGACTACTGCCACCCAGCTCAGGGTGCTGCCACTTCCGCCTGATCAGATGATTCCTGAGTTTATGCACGCCCCTCTGAAGCAGGGGGATCGTTGTCCTACCGACAGGGAGTACTTAGTGTGGGAGGCCTATAAGTGGAAATATCCTATGCATGAGTTTCCTGAGAAACATTCGCCTCCCATTGACGTATTTCCTCCTTTTAAGTGATTTTTTTTTGTATGTGTGTGTGCTATGTATTGTGGTGTTGTGTCTGTTTATGTGCGTGGGGTGCGGTTGTGTGCGTGTGTGGGAGTATTTTCTTGAATTTGTTGTTGTTATGTATTTGTACCTCTCCGTGTGGGTTTCGGGGCCAATGGACTTGTTTTGTGTTGTTTCAAGGGTTGGGTTGTTGGGTGTGGGTTTGGGTACTTTGTAATTGTACTGCTGTACTGTTGTGCTTATTGTTTTTGTTGCCAGCCCTTCAGGCCGATTTCTTGTGTATTTGGTAATTTACAACTTTGTGCCTTTGTGATTAGTGCTCTTGTGATCTGTTTGCCTTACGCATGCTTGCCTGTACTCTTAAAACTGACGACAAGTCTTGCACTGTTCTTTTTCTACTATCTACCATTATGTTTGGTTTTTGTTGTCGGGAGCCGGTCGGCCGAGCGGACAGCACGTTGGACTTGTGATCCTGTGGTCCCAGGTTCGATCCCAGGCGCCGGCGAGAAACATTGGGCAGAGTTTCTTTCACCCTATGCTCCTGTTACCTAGCAGTAAAATAGGTACCTGGGTGTTAGTCAGCTGTCACGGGCTGCTTCCTGGGGGTGGAGGCCTGGTCGAGGACCGGGCCGCGGGGACACTAAAAAGCCCCGAAATCATCTTAAGATAACTTAAGATAAGAGGCCCTTCAGGCCGGTATTTTCTGTGATTTTGTGATTTTGTAATTTGTATAGTTTTCTTGTGTTTATTGCCATTACCCTCCTATATTGTATTGTTGTTCATTGTTTACTGTGTTACATTGTGTTTATGCTCATTGTTGTGTTTTTGTTATCTGCCCTTCAGGCCGGTATTTAGTGTATTTGTCTTTTTATGTTTTGTGATTTTGTATTTGCATTTGTGTTCTGTTCATTCTTGTTTTATTGTATTTCTTCGCATGTACGCATGTAAAAATATAAATAAAAAAAAAAATAAAAAATTTGCACTATTGGACAAAATCTATGAAATTGCTATTTTCTAATCGATGTGTTACACTCTGTATTATCACTAAGCAATGATATCCCCTTGTATCCATCTGATGTCCTGAATTTTGAAGCCATTTCCGACGAGCACGGCACAAGTGTCTACCCATCCTTAACCCTTGACTCAGACTCTTGTGTCTTGTGTGTGTGTGTGTGTGTGTGTGTGTGTGTGTGTGTGTGTGTGTGTGTGTGTGTGTGTGTGTGTGTGTGTGTGTACTCACCTAGTTGTACTCACCTAGTTGTGTTTGCGGGGGTTGAGCTCTGGCTCTTTGGTCCCGCCTCTCAACCGTCAATCAACAGGTGTACAGATTCCTGAGCCTATCGGGCTCTGTCATATCTACACTTGAAACTGTGTATGGAGTCAGCCTCCACCACATCACCCCCTAATGCATTCCATTTGTCAACCACTCTGACACTAAAAAAGTTCTTTCTAATATCTCTGTGGCTCATTTGGGCACTCAGTTTCCACCTGTGTCCCCTTGTGCATGTTCACCTTGTGTTAAATAGACTGTCTTTATCTACCCTATCAATCCCCTTCAGAATCTTGAATGTGGTGATCATGTCCCCCCTAACTCTTCTGTCTTCCAGCGAAGTGAGGTTTAATTCCCGTAGTCTCTCCTCGTAGCTCATACCTCTCAGCTCGGGTACTAGTCTGGTGGCAAACCTTTGAACCTTTTCCAGTTTAGTCTTATCCTTATGGACTCCATGCTGGGGCTGCATACTCCAGGATTGGCCTGACATATGTGGTATACAAAGTTCTGAATGATTCTTTACACAAGTTTCTGAATGCCGTTCGTATGTTGGCCAGCCTGGCATATGCCGCTGATGTTATCCGCTTGATATGTGCTGCAGGAGACAGGTCTGGCGTGATATCAACCCCCAAGTCTTTTTCCTTCTCTGACTCCTGAAGAATTTCCTCTCCCAGATGATACCTTGTATCTGGCCTCCTGCTCCCTACACCTATCTTCTTTACATTACATTTGGTTGGGTTAAACTCTAACAACCATTTGTTCGACCATTCCTTCAGCTTGTCTAGGTCTTCTTGAAGCCTCAAACAGTCCTCTTCTGTTGTAATCATTCTCATAATTTTAGCATCGTCCGCAAACATTGAGAGAAATGAATCGATACCCTCCGGGAGATCATTTACATATATCAGAAACAAGATAGGACCGAGTACAGAGCCCTGTGGGACTTCACTGGTGACTTCACGCCAATCGGAGGTCTCACCCCTCACCGTAACTCTCTGCTTCCTATTGCTTAGATACTCCCTTATCCACTGGAGCACCTTACCAGCTACACCTGCCTGTCTCTCCAGCTTATGTACCAGCCTCTTATGCGGAACTGTGTCAAAGGCTTTCCGACAATCCAAGAAAATGCAGTCCGCCCAGCCCTCTCTTTCTTGCTTAATCCGTGTCACCTGATGTGTGTGTGTGTGTGTGTGTGTGTGTGTGTGTGTGTGTGTGTGTGTGTGTGTGTGTGTGTGTGTGTGTATTACTGTGTGCCTGTAGGGTCGAACTCTTAGCTCTTGGACCCTGCCTTTCTAATCGTCGGTTATCTAATTAACTGACTCCCGGTCTATTTTCACTCTGTCATATCAATTACAAATGTTTCTCTCTCTCACACACACGATGTTGGTGTTGTTGGTGTTGTTTTTAGATTCAGCAATGCAGAACAAAAAGTTAAAAGTAGCATGGGCTTTGGTGAGCCCATAAGTGGAGGCTCTTTGGAGCCATTATCTGTATCAATAGCTGATACTCGAGATCTGGTGATGGATTGGGCCTTCATGGTGGTTTTCAGCCCTAGAGGGCGGGCTGTATCAGTTATGGAACTGTTGTGGTAAGTGTGGAACTATAGGTCTTCCCTTTTTCTTTGCCTGAATCTTTAGCTTAGTCGTGCAGTCGTTGGAGTTTGACGAGGTGGCCTCCATGAGGTGGTCTTGTACTGAGTAGGTGTCGAATTTGTTGTGCAGCAGTGGAACTCCTATTAAGATTTCCTCGTGTGAGGAGTCCGTAAGCTCTGCATTTGGTGTTTTCGTATTTTGCCTCGCAGCCTAAGGTAGATTCAAGTGTTGTGGATTGGTGATAGAAGCTATTTCAGGAGCGTTGGTGGTGCTGTTAGCCTTCGTAGACAGCACGTCTGCTAGTGCGGCTGCTGACATGGTGATGAGAGGAGTGTTGAGAGATGAAGAGGGGCACAAACAGAAGCACTGGGGCACAAACCTCTGTGCTACCCGGGTCTTGGGTGGTTCTCGAGTCTGTGTTGAAATCGACCTAGTGGTCGATATGGTGGTAGTTTCCAGAGCACACACACACACACACACACACACACACACACACACACACACACACACACACACACACACACACACACACAGTTGGAAGCCCCCTTGGGAATGAGTGATCATAGTGTATTGAGCTTTGAGTACCTGGTTGAGCTGGGAATTATCACCCCCAAAAAAGAACTGGGAACCAAAGGGCTGGTGTACAGAAAGGGAAACTATGAGGAAATGAATAAATTCCTATGGGATATACATTGGGACACAGAACTCGGAACCAAGTCCGTACAAGATATGATGGACTATGTCACCCAAAAATGTCAGGAGGCTGTAAGCAGGTTTGTCACAGCCCGACAGGAAAAAACAGAGAAGCAAGGGAAGAATCCGTGGTTTAATAAGGAATGTATGAAAGCAAAGGAGCAGAACCAAAGGGCATGGAGGAACTTCCGTAATAACAGAACACCAGAAAGTAGAGAGAGATACCAGAGAACCAGGAACGAGTATGTCAGTGTGAGAAGAGCAGCTGAGAAAAGGTATGAAAATGATATAGCTAATAAAGCCAAGACCGAACCAAAGCTACTACACAGTCACATCAGGAGGAAGACAACAGTGATGGAACAGGTGATGAAACTTAGGGTGGGCGATGACAGGTACACAGAGAATGACAAAGAGGTGTGTGAAGAACTCAACAAAAGGTTCCAGGAGGTCTTTACAATAGAACAGGGAGATGTCGCGGCGCTAGAAGAGGTGGCAGCAAACCAGGTGACCTTGGATAGGTTCGAAATTACAAGAGATGAGGCCAAGAAGCACCTATTGGAGCTGGGTGTGAGAAAAGCTGTTTGGCCGGATGGAATCTCGCCATGGGTATTGAAAGAGTGTGCAGGAGCACTTTGCCTACCACTCTCCATAGTGTATAGTAGGTCACTGGAAACGGGGGACCTACCAGAAATATGGAAGACTGTTAATGTAGTACCAATATACAAAAAGGGTGACAGACAAGAGGCACTGAACTACAGGCCAGTGTCCTTAACTTGTATACCATGCAAGGTGATGGAAAAGATTGTGAGAAAAAACCTAGTAACACATCTGGAGAGAAGAGACTTCGTGACAACCCATCAACATGGGTTCAGGGAGGGTAAATCTTGCCTTACAGGATTGATAGAATTCTATGATCAGGTGACAAAGATTAAACAAGAAAGAGAAGGGTGGGCGGACTGCATTTTTTTGGACTGTCGGAAAGCCTTTGACACAGTACCCCATAAAAGGTTGATGCATAAGCTAGAGAAACAGGCAGGAGTAACTGGTAGGGCGCTCCAGTGGATAAGGAAGTACCTAAACAATAGGAAGCAGAGAGTTACAGTGAGGGGTGAGACCTCAGACTGGCGTGAAGTCACCAGTGGAGTCCCACAGGGCTCTGTACTTGGACCTATCCTGTTTCTGATATACGTAAATGATCTCCCAGAGGGTATAGACTCATTCCTCTCAATGTTTGCTGACGACGCCAAAATTATGAGAAGGATTAAGAAAGAGGAGGACAGCTTGAGGCTGCAAGAAGACCTGGACAAGCTGCAGGAATGGTCGAACAAATGGCTGTTAGAGTTTAATCCAAGCAAATGTAATGTAATGAAGATAGGGGTAGGAAGCAGGAGACCAGATACAAGGTATCACTTGGGAGATGAAATACTTCAAGAGTCCGAGAGAGAGAGAAAGACCTGGGGGTTGATAACACGCCAGACCTGTCCCCTGATGCTCATATCAAGAGGATAACAGCAGCAGCATATGCCAGGTTGGCTAACATAAGAACGGCCTTTAGAAACTTGTGTAAGGAATCTTTCAGAACATTATATACCACATATGTCAGACCAATCTTGGAGTATGCGGCACCAGCATGGAGTCCATATCTAGTCAAGCATAAGACTAAAATGGAAAAGGTTCAAAGGTTTGCCACCAGACTAGTACCCGAGCTGAGAGGTATGAGCTACGAGGAGAGACTACGGGAATTAAACCTCACTTCGTTGGAAGACAGAAGAGTTAGGGGGGACATGATCACCACATTCAAGATCCTCAAGGGAATTGACAAGGTTGATAAAGACAGGCTGTTTAACACAAGGGGCACACGCACTAGGGGACACAGGTGGAAACTGAGTGCCCAAATGAGCCACAGAGATATTAGAAAGAACTTTTTTAGTGTCAGAGTGGTTGACAAATGGAATGCATTAGGAAGTGATGTGGTGGAGGCTGACTCCATACACAGTTTCAAGTGTAGATATGATAGAGCCCAATAGGCTCAGGAACCTGTACACCTGTTGATTGACAGTTGAGAGGCGGGACCAAAGAGCCAGAGCTCAACCCCCGCAAGCACAACTAGGTGAGTACACACACACACACACACACACACAGTTGGAAGCCCCCTTGGGAATGAGTGATCATAGCTTTGAGTACCTGGTTGAGCTATGAATTATCACCCCCAAAAAGAAGTGGGAAACAAAGGGCTGGTGTACCGAAAGGGAAACTATGAGGAGATGAATAAATTCTTATGGGATATACATTGGGACACAGAACTCGGAACCAAGTCCGTACAAGACATGATGGACTATGTCACCCAAAAATGTAAGGAGGCTGTAAGCAGGTTTGTCCCAGCCCAACAGGAAAAAACAGAAGCAAAGGAAGAATCCGTGGTTTAATAGGAAATGTATGAAAGCAAAGGAGCTGAACAAAAGGGCATGGAGGAACTTCCGTAATAACAGACCACCAGAAAGTAGAGAGAGATACCAGAGAACCAGGAACGAGTATGTTAGTGCGAGAAGAGCAGCTGAGAAAAGGTATGAGAATGATATAGCTAATAAAGCCAAGACCGAACCAAAGCTACTACACAGGCACATCAGGAGGAAGACAACAGTGAAGGAACAGGTGATGAAACTTAGGGTGGGCGAGGACAGGTACACATTAGAATGACAAAGAGGTGTGTGAAGAACTCAACAAAAGGTTCCAGGAGGTCTTTACAATAGAACAGGGAGAAGTCACGGCGCTAAGAGAAGTGGCAGCAAACCAGGTGACCTTGGAAAGGTTCGAAATTACAAGAGATGAGGTCAAGAAGCACTTATTGGAGCTGGATGTGAGAAAAGCTGTTGGGCCGGATGGAATCTCGCCATGGGTATTGAAAGAGTGTGCAGGAGCACTTTGCTGCCCACTCTCCATAGTGTATAGTAGGTCACTGGAAACGGGAGACCTACCAGAAATATGGAAGACTGCTAATGTAGTACCAATATTTAAAAAGGGTGACAGACAAGAGGCACTGAACTACAGGCCAGTGTCCTTAACTTGTATACCATGCAAGGTGATGGAGAAGATTGTGAGAAAAAACCTAGTAACGCATCTGGAGAGAAGAGACTTCGTGACAACCCATCAACATGGGTTCAGGGAGGGTAAATCTTGCCTTACAGGCTTGATAGAATTCTACGATCAGGTGACAAAGATTAAGCAAGAAAGAGAAGGATGGGCGGACTGCATTTTTTTTGGACTGTCGGAAAGCCTTTGACACAGTACCCCATAAAAGGTTGATGCATAAGCTAGAGAAACAGGCAGGAGTAACTGGTAGGGCGCTCCAGTGGATAAGGGAGAACCTAAACAATAGGAAGCAGAGAGTTACAGTGAGGGGTGAGACCTCAGACTGGCGTGAAGTCACCAGTGGAGTCCCACAGGGCTCTGTACTTGGACCTATCCTGTTTCTGATATACGTAAATGATCTCCCAGAGGGTATAGACTCATTCCTCTCAATGTTTGCTGACGACGCCAAAATTATGAGAAGGATTAAGAAAGAGGAGGACAGCTTGAGGCTGCAAGAAGACCTGGACAAGCTGCAGGAATGGTCGAACAAATGGCTGTTAGAGTTTAATCCAAGCAAATGTAATGTAATGAAGATAGGGGTAGGAAGCAGGAGACCAGATACAAGGTATCACTTGGGAGATGAAATACTTCAAGAGTCTGAGAGAGAGAAAGACCTGGGGGTTGATATCACGCCAGACCTGTCCCCTGATGCTCATATCAAGAGGATTACAGCAGCAGCATATGCCAGGTTGGCTAACATAAGAACGGCCTTTAGAAACTTGTGTAAGGAATCTTTCAGAACATTATATACCACATATGTCAGACCAATCCTGGAGTATGCGGCACCAGCATGGAGTCCATATCTAGTCAAGCATAAGACTAAAATGGAAAAGGTTCAAAGGTTTGCCACCAGACTAGTACCCGAGCTGAGAGGTATGAGCTACGAGGAGAGACTACGGGAATTAAACCTCACTTCGTTGGAAGACAGAAGAGTTAGGGGGGACATGATCACTACATTCAAGATCCTCAAGGGAATTGACAGGGTTGATAAAGACAGGCTGTTTAACACAAGGGGCACATGCACTAGGGGACACAGGTGGAAACTGAGTGCCCAAATGAGCCACAGAGATATTAGAAAGAACTTTTTTAGTGTCAGAGTGGTTAACAAATGGAATGCATTAGGAAGTAATGTGGTGGAGGCTGACTCCATACACAGTTTCAAGTGTAGATATGATAGAGCCCAATAGGCTCAGGAACTTGTACACCTGTTGATTGACGGTTGAGAGGCGGGACCAAAGAGCCAGAGCTCAACCCCTGCAAGCACAACTAGGTGAGTACAACTAGGTGAGTACACACATGCACACACACACACACATACACACACACACACACACACACACACACACACACACACATACACACACACACACACACACAAACACACACACACACACACACACGAACACACACACACACACACACACACACACACACACACACACACACATACACACACACACACACACACACACACACACACACACACACACACACACACACACACACACACACCTCCCTTCCTCATCCACTCTCTCCCTCTCCTCTCCCTCCCGCCTCTCTCTCCATCTCCTCCCCCCCCTCCCCTTCTACCTTCTTCTCACTTCAGTGGAAGGGTCGGATCCCCCCCCACCCACCCATTTATCTCTCCCTTTATCACTCCCTTTCTCTCTCTCTCTCTCTCTCTCTCTCTCTCTCTCTCTCTCTCTCTCTCTCTCTCTCTCTCTCTCTCTCTCTCTCTCTCTCTCTCTCCCCCTCTCTCTCTCTCTCCCTCCCCCATCCCAACAGGGTCAAGATGGCAGCCAGAGGTCCCAGGGGAGCAGGAAAGAGCCAAGGTGACGAGATGAAGGAAATGTTCGCCCAGTTTCTGGAGGACATCAAGAGTGAGATGCAAGAAATGATGCAGGAAATGAAGAATGAAATAAGCAACCTGAAAAGAGAGCTGACAGCAGCAAAGGAGGAGATTAGAACCCTCAAAGAGAATGGTATCGAGGCTGAGAATCAGAAAACCACCCAGGGAGAAGGTGGTAATAGTTTTCTGGATGAGAATGCCACAATAAAAGCAACATTTGCGGAAATACTAAAAAAAAATAACTCTAAAGTAATGACTGCAGTGATGGAGGTGGCCATGAAAGCAGCCACCTCGCAGGAGGTGGCACGCTCCACTAGCCAACTGCTGGAAAGGAAAAGATCAGTGGTTGCTGTGGGTATTAGGGAACAGGAAGGAACCAATAGGACAGAGTGGAATGACAAGGACAAAGCAGCAGTGAATGAAGTACTAAAGGCACTAGACATGGAAGGGGCCGAGCATAGCATTGAGAAGGTTTTCAGGCTAGGCCGGTACAACAAAGACCGAGACCGAATGATAAAGATAGTGTTTGCAAACGAGAACACAAAGGAGAGGATCCTATCAAGGAAGAGCTCCCTGAAAAATGTGGGAAAATTAAAAAATGTATTCCTCCAGCGAGACATGACAAGGGAGGAGAGAGCCGTGGCGGCAGAAGCAAGGATGAGGCGCAGGGCGAGAGGGGAAAACCAGGAAGTCACAGCTCCCAACACAACACCCCCAGAGGCGAGGGGGGAACCCACAACCAGCTACCCAGTAACACCAGAAGGGAGGACAACCCCGCCTCCCTCCTCTGCATAGAAAACCCCCCTACCCCAAACCCTCCCTGCCCCCACTCAAAAGTTCAGCCAAATCTCCCTCCCCCCACACCCAATCCCCACCCTTCTACCCCTCCCCTCCTCCCGAGTCCTCCCTCCCCCCCTTTCCTTCCCGTCCTCCCTCCCCTTTCACCCCATACCCTCCCTGTCCCTCCCCCTTCACTGGATCCCCCGCCCCTCATTCCAGTATCCTCTGAGATCCTGTTACCCACCTCACAGGTCCTCACACCCATGGAACAGCCTCCCCCACCAGCAGAACACTCACCAAGGAGGCGATTTGAGAAGGGACAGAAGAAAGTGAGCCTCAAAGCGATGTACACTAACATAGATGGAATTACAAATAAAGCAAATGAGCTTGGAGAACTGGTACTAGAGGAAAACCCAGACATAATAGCCCTCACAGAAACAAAGATCACGAAAACAATAACAAATGCAGTGTTTCCACAGGACTATTATGTTATGCGGAAAGAGAGGGAAGGAAGAGGTGGGGGTGGTGTAGCTCTGCTGGTAAGAAAAGGCTGGGATTTTGAGGAGATGGATATTCAGGGCTGTGAAGGTTTCAGTGACTACATAGCAGGTACTGTAACAAATGGAGGGAAAAAAATTATAGTCGCAGTCATATATAATCCACCACCAAATGACAGAAGACCTAGACAGGAATATGATAGAAACAACATGGCCACCATTAACATAATAGAAAGAGCAGCTTCTGTTGCTAGCAGGAATGGATCTGGACTACTAATTATGGGAGACTTCAACCATGGGAAGATAGATTGGAAGAACAGAGACCCGCATGGAGGACCAGAAACATGGAGAGCTAAGCTGCTGGACGTGGCAACAAGAAACTTTCTAAGCCAGCATACCAAAGAGCCAACAAGAATGAGAGGAGAAGATGAACCAGGAATGCTTGATTTGATATTTACCCTAAATGAATGGGATATAAGGGAAGTTAAGATGGAAGCGCCCTTGGGAATGAGTGACCACAGTGTATTGAACTTTGAGTACCTGGTAGAGCTAGGACTTATCTCCCCCCAAAAAGAAGTAGGAATCAAAAGGCTGGCATACCGAAAGGGGAATTATGAACAGATGAGAAGTTTCCTAAGTGAAATACCTTGGGACACAGACCTCAGAGACAAGTCTGTACAGGGTATGATGGACTATGTTACCCAAAAGTGTCAGGAGGCAGTAAACAGGTTCATCCCGGCCCAAAGGGAAAAATCCGAGAAGCAACAGAAGAATCCATGGTATAATAGGGCATGTATGGAAGCGAAGAAACTGAACAAAAAGGCGTGGAGGAACTTCCGGAATAACAGAACACCAGACAGCAGGGAGAGATACCAGAGAACCAGGAATGAGTACGTCAGGGTGAGAAGAGAAGCAGAGAAAAATTTTGAAAATGATATAGCAAACAAAGCCAAGACCGAACCAAAGCTACTCCACAGTCACATCAGAAGGAAAACAACAGTGAAAGAACAGGTATTGAAACTTAGAACAGGCGAGGACAGGTATACAGAGAATGACAGAGAGGTGTGTGAGGAACTCAACAAGAGGTTCCAGGAGGTCTTCACAATAGAACAGGGTGAGGTCACTGTGCTAGGAGAAAGGGAGGTAAACCAGGCGGCCTTGGAGGAGTTCGAAATTACGAGAGAGGAGGTCAAGAGACACCTGCTGGATCTGGATGTTAGAAAGGCGGTTGGTCCAGATGGGATCTCACCATGGGTACTGAAAGAGTGTGCAGAGGCACTTTGCTTGCCACTCTCCATAGTGTATAGTAAATCACTAGAGACGGGAGACCTACCAGAAATATGGAAGACGGCGAATGTGGTCCCAATATACAAAAAGGGCGACAAACAAGAGGCACTGAACTACAGGCCAGTGTCCTTGACTTGTATACCATGCAAGGTGATGGAGAAGATCGTGAGAAAAAACCTGGTAACACATCTGGAGAGAAGGGACTTCGTGACAAATCGCCAACATGGATTCAGGGAGGGTAAATCTTGCTTTACAGGCTTGATAGAATTCTACGATCAGGTGACACAGATTAAGCAAGAAAGAGAGGGCTGGGCGGACTGCATTTTCTTGGATTGTCGGAAAGCCTTTGACACAGTACCGCATAAGAGGCTGGTACATAAGCTGGAGAGACAGGCAGGTGTAGCTGGTAAGGTGCTCCAGTGGATAAGGGAGTATCTAAGCAATAGGAAGCAGAGAGTTACGGTGAGGGGTGAGACCTCCGATTGGCGTGAAGTCACCAGTGGAGTCCCACAGGGCTCTGTACTCGGTCCTATCTTGTTTCTGATATATGTAAATGATCTCCCGGAGGGTATCGATTCATTTCTCTCAATGTTTGCGGACGATGCTAAAATTATGAGAAGGATTAAAACAGAAGAGGACTGTTTGAGGCTTCAAGAAGACCTAGACAAGCTGAAGGAATGGTCGAACAAATGGTTGTTAGAGTTTAACCCAACCAAATGTAATGTAATGAAGATAGGTGTAGGGAGCAGGAGGCCAGATACAAGGTATCATTTGGGAGAGGAAATTCTTCAGGAGTCAGAGAAGGAAAAAGACTTGGGGGTTGATATCACGCCAGACCTGTCTCCTGCAGCACATATCAAGCGGATAACATCAGCGGCATATGCCAGGCTGGCCAACATACGAACGGCATTCAGAAACTTGTGTAAAGAATCATTCAGAACTTTGTATACCACATATGTCAGGCCAATCCTGGAGTATGCAGCCCCAGCATGGAGTCCATATCTAGTCAAGGATAAGACTAAACTGGAAAAGGTTCAAAGGTTTGCCACCAGACTAGTACCCGAGCTGAGAGGTATGAGCTACGAGGAGAGACTACGGGAATTAAACCTCACTTCGCTGGAAGACAGAAGAGTTAGGGGGGACATGATCACCACATTCAAGATTCTGAAGGGGATTGATAGGGTAGATAAAGACAGTCTATTTAACACAAGGGGAACACGCACAAGGGGACACAGGTGGAAACTGAGTGCCCAAATGAGCCACAGAGATATTAGAAAGAACTTTTTTAGTGTCAGAGTGGTTGACAAATGGAATGCATTAGGGGGTGATGTGGTGGAGGCTCACTCCATACACAGTTTCAAGTGTAGATATGACAGAGCCCGATAGGCTCAGGAATCTGTACACCTGTTGATTGACGGTTGAGAGGCGGGACCAAAGAGCCAGAGCTCAACCCCCGAAACACAACTAGGTGAGTACAACTAGGTGAGTACACACACACACACACACACACTCATTCCCAGGAAGCACCCGTAGCAGTTACTTAACTTCCAGGTACCTAATTACTGCTGAGAGAACTGGTAAATCAGGTGAAAGAAACTCTGCCCATTTGTTTCTGCCTCGACCGGGAATCGAACCGGGGCATTACGGACTACAACCCCAGAGGGCTGTCCTTTCAGATGCGAGGACTTGTGCGTGCGTGTGTGTTTGTGCGAACTCAACTAGATGTAAATGGTCTAGATGTGCCCCTGCATGCACATCTAGGTCATGTACTCGCCTACATGTGCCTGCAGGGTCAAACTAATCAATTTCCCTTGGAAACTTACATATTATTATCATATCCCCCAAATCTCATTATTCACTTCAGTGTGGTAAGGTCTAGTTCTATCAATCTTTCCAAATAGCTTAAACCCTTCAGCTCAGGAACAAGTCTCGTTGTATATCTTTGGACCTTTACTTGTTTTTTCTTGTCCTTTTATATGTAATGGTTCCATGCTGAGAATGTATATTGAAGTGTAGCTCTTACCTTGGTTGTATATAGGAACCGGAAAGCTCCCTAGTCTAAATTTCTGAAGGATAAACTAATGTTAGCCAGTATGCTATATACAGCTGTTGTTATACTGCTAATGTGGGTTTCTGGCATCACAAATGGGGTTATGTCCATTCCCAGGTCTTTCTTCCTTTCTGATGGAAGAATTTGTCTTCCCTTTATCACCCCCTCCCCGCTCAGCTCGTTGTCGCCGTGTGGGGGCTTCGTGGGCGGCTGCCGTAGTGTGATGCTCCTTCGGACAGTCCTCTGTCCTTTTCTAGCCTTGTGCTCCTGCTGCTGTCCTCTCCAATTCTGCTGGGCACCTTTTCCTTTTCCTTCTGTTTCGTTTTTCTCCCCCCTCTTCTCCTATCTGCTTGCCGTTTTCTGCCGACCTTTTGCTCGTTCTGGTTCTTCCATGGACTTCTTCTATTTTGACGCCCGGGTGCTTGAGGAGGCATACTCATGCACCCGTAGAACTGCAGTACCCGACGTCGAGAGCGAGGGGAACCTTTTATTGTCCATCCCCACTTCGTCACTGAACCCGATCTCGACGGACTGTCGGTTTCTTAAGGTGGCGTTTGTGGGGCGTATACTCACGACGCACCCCTAGGAGGCCCCGACAAGATCGGCGATAGCTTCTTGTTGGGTGTCCTGCCTCTAATTGTGGCTCCATGGTGGGTGTGGGGGCACATTCGTGAGTGAATGTTTCTTTTCGTCACGATGAAAACCCCTGTTTCGGCTGCTTCTGGCTTCCCTTCTCAGGCTCGTGGGGTGGGCAACCAAGCCCCCGAGTCGGTCCGTATTGGAAGACCGGGCTCTGTAGCCTCCGCTACATTGGGCCCCGACCTTGCTCCTCCTTTGGCCTCTCTGACTCCTTCCCCTGGCTCCCTTCCCTCCTCTGTGGTTGGGTCGAGCCCCAAGCCCCCAGTGGTGACTACCTCGTCCCCTGGCGCGGCTCCTTCTCTAGTTGTAACTACTGCGCCTTTTAACCCCTCTCTCTCTGGGGGTTCTCACCGCCGTCCTCGTCACGGCCGCCCTCGCTCGATTCCTTCCAGTTCTGCTACCTATGAAGCCTTGTTTGGTCCCGCTTCGTGGGCCAAATATTTTGATCTCCTCCCTCTTGATTCTGCGCCTCCTGATGATTTCTCCCTTCATCGACATCTCATTGATTCCGTGGATGCCTCCATTACTTTCAACCCCACTCGTCTCGGTACACGTGTCGTTGCTGCTCCTTCTCAGGATGCTGCTTCCCGCTTGGCTGCCTTGTCCTGCCTTGGCGAGACCCCCGTTCGGGTCTCGAAAAACGCTCAGTTGAATGCCAGTGTTGGCACTATTTTGCTCCCGCCCCATGTTGCAACCGGTGTTCGGGACCTGCGCGACTGCCACGACGATATTCGACATATCCTCGCTGCCCAGGGCCATTCTATTCTCCAGGTGGACACGTTTACTCGTCCCCCTCGTGGTAGTCGCCGTCAACCCCTCCGGGTTGTGAAGATTACCTTTGATGGTAGGACCCTTCCACCCTCTGTCATTCTTGCTGGTGCCAGGTGCTCTGTCCAGGAGTACATTCCTTCTCCTCGGCTCTGCAACAAGTGCTGGAGGTTTGGGCATGGTGCCCTCCGCTGCTCCGGGACTGTCTCTCTCTGTCCTTTGTGTGGTGGCGAAGGTCACTCTAAGTCGGAGTGCGCTTCTCCCCAGGCTCGTTGCCTCAACTGCGGTGAGGCCCATCCTACCTTCTCCCGTGCGTGTGTCCATTACAAGCTTGAGGCAGCCGTCTTCAACCTGAAGCACCGGGAGCGTTTATCTTTTCCTGAGGCGAGGCGCCAGGCTCGCCGGCTCCCGCCTTATGCTAATATCTCTTATGCTCGCGTGTTGCGCTCTTCCTCTCCTCGTCCTTCCCGCCTTCCTCAGACTCACAACCGTTTCCGGGCCTTGGACCCTGATGCGCCCACTGCCCCCTCCTCTGTTCCTTCGGGTTCTCTCCCGAAGGATCCTCCTCCTGGTCCTCTGTCTGGGGTTCCCCTTCCTTCTACCCGGTCTGTCGTGTCTTCTGTGTCTTCTTCCTCGTCCCCCTCCGATCCTCTTCCTCCATCTATCGGCTCTCCCCACCGCCTGTCGGTGCGGGCGGATGTCCATCGCTCTCCTACCGGCCGTCGTGTGTGCTCTCGTTCGGCTTCTCCGGTTGAGACACTGGAATCCGTTGCCCGGTACGTAGTTGCTGGGACACCGGTCTCTTTACGTCAGAAGCGTAAGCCTGGCTCCTCTCCTTCCTCTTCCCCGGCGGGTAAGAAGGCTTCGCTTTCTTCCTCAGCTCCTCCTTCTGGCTCTGTTGCTCCTTCCCCTCCCGTTTCAGTGCTTGCGCCCCCTGTTCCTGCTATGGAGGTTTCTTTGGCCCCTGCTTCCCTTTCGGTTGCTGCTCTTGCTGGGGTGCGCTCCTCTCTTTCTACTCCCCCTCTTCCTGCTGCTGTCCTTGACTGCTCCTCTCCGTTGTCTCCTCCTCCTCCTCCTCCGGACCCTGCCCGCCCACCTCTGATCTGTTCTCCCGTTTCCTTCCCTCCGTCTTTGCTCAGTTTACCCATGCCCCCTAACCCTGACTTTGCTGACCCTGATCCCGACCCTGATATTCTTTAACGTGCTCTGTTGGTCTTTCGCCTTTGTTTCTTCCTTGTTCTCTGTTTTTGTCCTTTCTCTTCTCGTCGTTGTCCATTCTTCAATGGAACGTTCGAGGTTATTACGCCAATTTCCTCGAACTCCAACTTCTGGTTTCGCGGTTTTCGCCCCTTTGTGTCTGTCTCCAGGAGCCAATGCTTGGTGCTCGTCCTGGTCGTTTTCGTGGCTATTCCTTTCTCTCCCCCCCCCCCCAGCCATTGCTGGGGCTTCTAATTCTTCTGCTCTCTTGATTCGGGCTGATGTTCCCTTTGTTCCTTTACTTTTTCCTTCGCCTCTCCATTGTTCTGCTGCTCGTATCTTTGTGGGGAAATGGTACACAGTTTGTTCCATTTATCTCCCCCCGAGTGTCCCGCTCTCTCTTCCTGATTTGAAACACCTCCTAGACTCCTTGCCGGAGCCTGTGCTCCTGCTGGGTGACTTCAATTGTCGTCATTCTCTTTGGGGTGACGTTCTGACGAATACCCGGGGTCGCCTCCTTGAGCCGTTTCTCCTCTCTTCTTCCCTGTCTCTTCTGACTTCTGGTGAGCCCACTCATTTGGACTCTCGAACTCGCACCCTTTCTTGTCTTGATCTTTCTCTCTGCTCTTCTTCTCTTTACTTAGATTTCACGTGGCAGGTTCTTGATGACCTCCATGGAAGTGATCATTTCCCCATCCTTGTTTCCTTTTTCTCTTTTCGCCCTTCCCTCTCTTTCCCTAGGTGGCAGTTTGCTAAGGCGGACTGGACCCTATTTTCCCTCAGTGCTACTCTCTCTGACCTCTCCCTTCTGCCCCTCTCTCGCGCTCTCCTCCTTTTTCATGACACTGTCTTCGACGCTGCCCTCCGCTCTATTCCTCGCTCTTCCTCTCGGGGTCCACGGAAGTGCGTTCCCTGGTGGAATGCGGACTGTGCTCGGGCTGTCCGCTGTAAGCGTGCAGCCTGGAAGAAGCACCGCCGTAGGCAGACGGCCGATTCTTTTCTTTTCTTTCGGAAAGCGAGTGCGGTGGCCCGTAGGGCCATCCGTACGGCTAAACGTGAATGTTGGGCATCTTATGTCTCGACAATTACGTCCGAAACCCCTCTGGCCCAGATCTGGAAGCGTATCCGCAAGATAGCGGGTAAGTTCGTTCCCGATGTTTCACCGGTCCTTCACCTCCATGATACTCTTGTGGCGGACCCGTTGCAGGTCGCTTCCGAACTGGGTTCCCACTTTTCTTCTGTTAGCTCTGGTCTTCATCTTCCCCAATCTTTCCTTCTTCGTAAACCTGTCCTTGAGTCTCGTCCTTTAGATTTCTGCACTCATCTTCAGCTTCCCTATAATGATCCCTTCTCTCTCTCTGAACTTCGTTCTGCCCTGGCCCTCTGCGGTTCTACGGCGGCGGGCTCCGATGGTATTCATTATGAGATGCTTCGCCATCTCCCTCCGAGCACGTCTCAGTATTTACTGAGTCTGTATAATCGGATCTGGGAGTCGTCGTCAGTCCCTGAGGACTGGCTCGATGCCGTTGTCCTCCCTGTTCGCAAACTGGGGTCTCTGGGTACTTCCCCTACGGACTTTCGCCCTATTGCTCTCACAAGTTGTGTCTGCAAACTCTTTGAACGTATGGTTAACGTTCGTCTGATGTGGTTCCTGGAACACCATCACCTCCTCTCCCCTTCTCAATTTGGTTTCCGCAAGTGCCGCAGCACGACAGATGTCCTGGTGAACTTGGAGGTCTATATTCGTACTGCTTTTGCTGCGAAGACCTCCGTTGTTGCCGTCCTTTTTGACCTAGAAAAGGCTTATGACACCACTTGGCGTTATCATATCCTATCTCAACTTCATTCTTTTGGCCTTCGTGGTCATCTCCCTCTCTTTCTCCGCAGCTTCCTCTCTCGTCGTTCCTTTCGGGTGGCCCTTGGTACCGCTCAGTCTCCCTCTTTTCAGCAACACGAAGGTGTGCCCCAGGGTAGTGTTCTGAGCACTACTCTTTTTCTGGTTGCCCTCAATGGTCTTCTTTCCTCTCTTCCTTCTGGTGTCTTCTCCGCTCTCTATGTTGATGATCTTACCCTTTGTTGTCAGGGTGATGATTCACCTCTCCTTCAACGCCGGCTTCAACTTGCAATTGATGCCGTGTCGTCTTGGGCCACAGGTCATGGCTTCAAGTTCTCTACTTCTAAGACTTGTGCCATGACTTTTACGCGGAAACGGGTTGTTCTTCGTCCCTCTTTGTCACTTTATGGTCATCCCCTTGAATACAAAGATTCCGCGAAGCTTTTGGGGTTATTCCTTGACACTCGTTTGTCTTGGTCTCCCCATATCTCTTACCTCCGTGTTGAGTGCTCTAAGGCCCTTACCCTCCTTCGGGTCTTGTCCCATACTTCTTGGGGGGCAGATAGGCGCACTCTCCTTGCTTTACATTCCTCTCTCGTCCTGTCTAAGCTCGATTATGGTTGCCCTGCTTACTCGTCTGCTTCTCCTTCTACTCTTCGCCGTCTTGATGCTTTGCACCATATTGGGTTGCGCCTCAGTTCTGGTGCCTTTCGTTCGACTCCCGTCCTTAGCTTGTATGTTGACACTGGCTTCCTGTCTCTCCAGGACCGCCGTGATCGCTACTGTCTTCGCTATCTTGCGCGGTCCTTGCAACATCCTTCCTCTCGCCTCTGTCGTGCTTTAACTTTTACCCCTCCTGCGGTTCCTGTTCCTCTTCACCACCTCCCTCTTTCTGTCCGGTTATCTCGCCTACAGGATTCTCTTTCCGTTCGTATTTCTGATGTTTCTCCTCGTGTTGTTCCTTCTTTGCCCCCGTGGAGGGTCCCTCTTCCGCGGTTTTGTACATCCTTGACTCGTATCACTAAAGCTTTTACCCCTCCTACGGTTCTAAAACGCCTTTTCCTCGAGCACTTTTCTTCTCACTCCCGCTCCGTTTCTGTCTTCACCGATGGGTCTAAGTCAGCGGACGGTGTTGGCTACTCTGTTGTTTTTCCTGATCGCACTTATATGTGTCGCTTGCCTCCGGAGACTAGCATCTTTACAGCGGAACTTTATGCTATTCTCTATGCTCTTCGTCTCCTGCTTTCTCGTTGTCAGTCTTCCTTTGTGGTTGTTGTTGACTCTCGTAGTGCCCTCATGGCTCTCGGGTGCTTTAATCCAGTTCATCCGGTAGTTGTCGAGATCCAGCATTGGCTGTTTCTCGTTCACAGTAAATTTAAGTCGGTTGAGTTTTGTTGGGTTCCCAGCCATATTGGCGTGTCTTTAAATGAGCGTGCGGATGCTGCCGCTAAGGAAGCTGTCCGCTCTTGTCCCATCTCTCGTAAAGGCATTCCGTATTCCGACTTTTACCCGGTTATCCATTCCTCAGTCCTTACCCGTTGGCAGGCTTCTTGGTTGTCTGTTACTGGTAACAAGCTATGTACTCTTAAATGTTGTGTTTCCTCGTGGCCGTCCTCCTTCCACCGTAACCGGCGGTGGGAAACAGCTCTGGCGAGGTTGCGTATTGGCCATACTCGCTTAACCCATGGTCACTTGATGGAGCGCCGCCCTGCTCCTTATTGTCCTAGTTGCATTGTCCCTCTTACGGTCGTGCATGTCCTTCTTGAATGTCCTGACTTCCAGGACGAGCGTGTGTCTTGCTTTCCGACCGCCCCTCGCGGTCACCTGTCCCTCGATAGAATTCTTGGTGACTCGGATACTTTTGATATCGTTCGCCTTATGCGTTTTTGTTCTCGTATTGGCATCCTTGGTGATATTTAGCGCCCTCTGATTATTTTGCGTATTTGATGGTGCTACATAGCCTTCCCGGTTTGGTGCCTTCTTTTGATAATTACTTACTTACTTCCCTTTATCATATACTGCTGTACTGGTCTTAGTGCACCAGTTCAAATCCTCATAATTTTGCATTTGTCTGGGTTAAACTCTTGCAGACATTTTTTTAGAACATTTCTGAAGCATGTCCTAATCTGTTTGAATGCCTCACAATCTATCACTTTCCTGACTTTTAATTAGCTTTGCATCATCTGGAAATATTGATATGAAGGTGCCAATTTTCGCTGTCAGGTGATTGACATAAATTGGAAAAAGTATGGGTCCTAGAAGCGATCCTTGTGGAGCTCCACTTGTAACCTCTCTCCACTCTGATGCCTCTGTCTTCACCGTAACCCTTTTGCTTCCTTCTTGAGAGATAGTCTCGGACCCAGCTTAGGACTCTTCCTGTTACGCCAGCCTGCTCCTCTAATTTGAGTAGGAGTCTCATGCAAGACTGTATTAAATGCTTTCATGCAGTTCAGGAATATGCAGTCTTTGTCTGCCTATCAGACAGAGATGAATATCCTTCTCTGTCTTGATTTCTGTCAATTTGTTATAGAATTGCAGCAAATTTATTAAGCAGGATTTTCCCATTAATAAAACCATGCTGGCGCCTCGAGATCAAATTTGTCTGTTCTAAATGTCCCTTTAGCCTGCTTTGGATCAGTCTCCCTAGCAAACTTGCAGGAGATACTTGTTCTTGAAACAGGTCTGTAGCTTGATAGATTCTCTCTTCCCCCATTCTTATAGAATGGTACCACATTAGCCATTTTCCTTCAATGAGGAAGCTCTCCCGATTCTAGACAGGAATTAAATATTATGGCAAATGGGCTGTAGAATGCTTCAGCGGCCTCTTTTGTTGTCCATGACAATGTTTTGTCTGGTCCCACAGCTTTTGTCATATCTAATTCCTGTAGTTGCTTCTTCACTTTTCCTGATGACTGCTATTTCAGTGAGAATTTTCTATGGAATTGCCAGTTCTTTTGAGGCTCTATGCTCTAGTGGCCAAACCGATTTCAGCTTGAATACTTCATGTAACCTTAGGGTTAAGTTCCTCACACACCTATATTATTTTCCGCTCCTCCTCCCTACTCTTTGTCAAGTTTGATAACTGATCATTTACAATCCTCCTCCTCCTGATATCACTATAGAACAGCTGGGATTTAGTAGGTAATTCTAGGATTAGAACCATGCGCGGCACCTGACAGGTGGAACAGGTGGTGCTACCGGAAGTCAGGTGTGGCGTGCGGTTCTAGTCTGAGTGCACGGGATGAGTTGATCCTGTGCGTTTTGAGGTATAAAGTGTTGAAAATGTATGTTTAGTGTGCGTAGATTTGTAACCTGTGCGTGAGTTGAAGGCGTAGGAAAGGTGTACATATGTTGCATACGTGATGGGTTCCTTGCCCAGAAGATAGCCTTCCACACCCACGCATGATGCCCTTCTTGCCCGAAGAGTGTAAGGATGTTTAGAGAGAGTGTAAGGATGCTTAGGGAGAGTGTACGCATGTGTCAGATAGTGTGTGTGTGTTGTCTGGAGGTTGTCCATCCGAAAACGCGAATACATGATCCCAAAGTGCACGCATCTGATCCCAAAACGCATGCCTATAATCTAAAAACGTGCGCACAGTATCCCAAAATGCACACACGTGATCCAAAATGCGCGGGAGGTAATGTAAAATGCGCAGCTGCTCGTTTGTTCGTAATCGTCCAAATAGTGTGAAGCCTAGTTAAAGATTCAAATAATGTTTTTGGATGAAATTGTCCTATGTATTTGATAGTATTGTAATCAATGTTTTTTATAATAATTATTATTTTTAAAGAAGAGAACGTAAGAAAACAAAATTTTTCTGATTTTGACAAAAATCAGAAAATACAATTGACGATCTACTATAAAACCAAGAAACCGGCCAACCTACTCATGAGAAACTCTCCAGACACAGAGCAGAACGCTTTAAAAGAGACCAATGGAGTCTATGCCTTCAAATGTCCACTTGGGGACTGTAAGCCTCAAAGAATTCAGTATATAGGCAAGACAACAACATCTCTTTCCAGGCGATTAACGATGCATAAGCAACAGGGCTCCATTAAGGAACATATAATCTCTTCCCACAACCAGACTATCACCAGAGAAGTCTTAACAAAAAACACGAAAATTATCGATAGATACAGCGATAGCAGGCGGCTTGATATCTGCGAGGCACTACACATTAAGAAGTCGACAACAGCAATCAACAGCCAATTAATGCACAACTATATTCTACCCACTTCAAGATTCCGCACCAATATAGAAGCATCAAGAAATATGGGCCAATAGGCCCTTTGCAATTACTTCCATTCTTCCCTTTAACTTATAAAATATTATACCCATTCTTTCGTGTTCTGTCTTGTTTTGAAAGTTTGTTTTCACCTCATCCAAAACTGTTGTAACATATCACCTCACCCAAATGCAGGTATAAAATCGAAGCTGTTTGAACTCTGTTCAGTTATAGTTGTGTGTGTGTAAACTAAAGTCTTTGAAAATGTAATAAGTTTCTTCATCCTCCATGTCGACGCCAGTGGTACTGTCGTTGGTGGTGTCGTAATGCAGCAACGAGGCGAGGAGAATACACCTGTCAGCGACTACTGCTACAAGGAACTAAGGAACAATTGGCAAGGAGCTACACTTCATCATCCTGAAGCTCCAGAACTTTACTCCACACCTGAAAAGTGCTCGGTGTACCATCAACACGGACCACACCACCCTACACCTCCTGCAGCACGCCCACTTCTCATCTCAACGTTTTCTACGATGGGCTTGATAACTGCAGAAATTCAACCTGGAGATCCGCTATACCAAGGTTCTGACAACATCATAGCCGATGCCCTCTCCAGAGTTTATGAAGTAGAAGCGACTCCACCTATTACTCCACCACATAACGACGTACTTCTTCCAGAACCGCAGGCTTCGGGGGAGAGTTGTGACGATAATCTCCTTCAAGAGAGATTGAGCCTGCTCTTCCCTCCAAACTACGTCCCAGAAACAACTAATATAGAAGTTATATCCAACAAGTACAACACCAAGTTGTGCCCAGAGAGCAAACGTATTCCGCACCGGGACACCTGCTCCACCTCCGCCACTCAAACCAGCAAACTGCTTGTCCATCGCCTGCCTATCGCTGATTGGCTGGCGCCCGTCACACCTGCTCCTCCACCCGCCACACGAGCTGATGTCTGAGCCACCGCGACCTAGAGAAGGCAGAATATATCGTGCTCTCCACAAGTTAACACGTCTCATTGGTAGACTAAGACTTGGCTTATGTGTACTAAGGGAGGTGGCAGCTTGAAGCCAATATTCCTGCACTAATATATTTACTTTGCTAATTATTCACTTGTCTTAACGTAACTTTTCATTTGTCAGTGATTATTCTTATTATTTTGTTTGATTGATTTCTCTGTTACAATTTTTATGTCCAATTTTATTCAGGTTTTGCTTTTCTAACGTAATTAAAATTTCATTGTTAAATTTACTTGTGTTTTGTCGGTCTTCCCATTACCTTACCACAGACGAAAGTTCCAGCTTTTTTCTTTTTGTTTCCTTGTGTGACGAGGCCATACCCCTAGCTTTTGAAACAGCCGAACACCAACGCGTTACCGTCACAATATATATATATATATATATATATATATATATATATATATATATATATATATATATATATATATATATATATATATATATATATATATATATGGCACAACTCTCCTAAACACGAGAGTGAAGTATACAACTTTAGAACACTTTCCCACCAGGAGACTCGAACCCTAGCCAGCACAGAAGCCTTCCAGCAACTGGCATAACAGGTACGCCTTAACCCGCTCCACCACCTGCTCAGACCCTTAAAAGAGATGGTAATTTCGGAGTATTTAAATACCCCAAAGATCAACACCTCCCAAGAGCACTAGAGCAAGTGAGAGGTCATTTATACGTTTATTTCATCAAGTCCCTGTTAATATGGGAAGACACAGTGTCTATGCTTAAGGCACAACTCTCCTAAACACGAGAGTGAAGTATACAACTTTAGAACACTTTCCCACCAGGAGACTCGAACCCTAGCCAGCACAGAAGCCTTGCAGCAACTGGCATAACAGGTACGCCTTAACCCGCTCCACCACCTGCTCAGACCCTTAAAAGAGATGGTAATTTCGGAGTATTTAAATACCCCAAAGATCAACACCTCCCAAGAGCACTAGAGCAAGTGAGGGGTCATTTATACGTTTATTTCATCAAGTCCCTGTTAATATGGGAAGACACAGTGTCTATGCTTAAGGCACAACTCTCCTAAACACGAGAGTGAAGTATACAACTTTAGAACACTTTCCCACCAGGAGACTCGAACCCTAGCCAGCACAGAAGCCTTCCAGCAACTGGCATAACAGGTACGCCTTAACCCGCTCCACCACCTGCTCAGACCCTTAGAGCACTAGAGCAAGTGAGGGGTCATTTATACGTTTATTTCATCAAGTCCCTGTTAATATGGGAAGACACAGTGTCTATGCTTAAGGCACAACTCTCCTAAACACGAGAGTGAATTATACAACTTTAGAACACTTTCCCACCAGGAGACTCGAACCCTAGCCAGCACAGAAGCCTTCCAGCAACTGGCATAACAGGTACGCCTTAACCCGCTCCACCACCTGCTCAGACCCTCAGAGCACTAGAGCAAGTGAGGGGTCATTTATACGTTTATTTCATCAAGTCCCTGTTAATATGGGAAGACACAGTGTCTATGCTTAAGGCACAACTCTCCTAAACACGAGAGTGAAGTATACAACTTTAGAACACTTTCCCACCAGGAGACTCGAACCCTAGCCAGCACAGAAGCCTTCCAGCAACTGGCATAACAGGTACGCCTTAACCCGCTCCACCACCTGCTCAGACCCTTAGAGCACTAGAGCAAGTGAGGGGTCATTTATACGTTTATTTCATCAAGTCCCTGTTAATATGGGAAGACACAGTGTCTATGCTTAAGGCACAACTCTCCTAAACACGAGAGTGAAGTATACAACTTTAGAACACTTTCCCACCAGGAGACTCGAACCCTAGCCAGCACAGAAGCCTTGCAGCAACTGGCATAACAGGTACGCTTTAACCCGCTCCACCACCTGCTCAGACCCTTAAAAGAGATGGTAATTTCGGAGTATTTAAATACCCCAAAGATCAACACCTCCCAAGAGCACTAGAGCAAGTGAGGGGTCATTTATACGTTTATTTCATCAAGTCCCTGTTAATATGGGAAGACACAGTGTCTATGCTTAAGGCACAACTCTCCTAAACACGAGAGTGAAGTATACAACTTTAGAACACTTTCCCACCAGGAGACTCGAACCCTAGCCAGCACAGAAGCCTTCCAGCAACTGGCATAACAGGTACGCCTTAACCCGCTCCACCACCTGCTCAGACCCTTAAAAGAGATGGTAATTTCGGAGTATTTAAATACCCCAAAGATCAACACCTCCCAAGAGCACTAGAGCAAGTGAGGGGTCATTTATACGTTTATTTCATCAAGTCCCTGTTAATATGGGAAGACACAGTGTCTATGCTTAAGGCACAACTCTCCTAAACACGAGAGTGAAGTATACAACTTTAGAACACTTTCCCACCAGGAGACTCGAACCCTAGCCAGCACAGAAGCCTTCCAGCAACTGGCATAACAGGTACGCCTTAACCCGCTCCACCACCTGCTCAGACCCTTAAAAGAGATGGTAATTTCGGAGTATTTAAATACCCCAAAGATCAACACCTCCCAAGAGCACTAGAGCAAGTGAGGGGTCATTTATACGTTTATTTCATCAAGTCCCTGTTAATATGGGAAGACACAGTGTCTATGCTTAAGGCACAACTCTCCTAAACACGAGAGTGAAGTATACAACTTTAGAACACTTTCCCACCAGGAGACTCGAACCCTAGCCAGCACAGAAGCCTTCCAGCAACTGGCATAACAGGTACGCCTTAACCCGCTCCACCACCTGCTCAGACCCTTTGAGCACTAGAGCAAGTGAGGGGTCATTTATACGTTTATTTCATCAAGTCCCTGTTAATATGGGAAGACACAGTGTCTATGCTTAAGGCACAGCTCTCCTAAACACGAGAGTGAAGTATACAACTTTAGAACACTTTCCCACCAGGAGACTCGAACCCTAGCCAGCACAGAAGCCTTCCAGCAACTGGCATAACAGGTACGCCTTAACCCGCTCCACCACCTGCTCAGACCCTTAGAGCACTAGAGCAAGTGAGGGGTCATTTATACGTTTATTTCATCAAGTCACTGTTAATATGGGAAGACACAATGTCTATGCTTAAGGCACAACTCTCCTAATCACGAGAGTGAAGTATACAACTTTAGAACACTTTCCCACCAGGAGACTCGAACCCTAGCCAGCACAGAAGCCTTCCAGCAACTGGCATAACAGGTACGCCTTAACCCACTCCACCACCTGCTCAGACCCTTAGAGCACTAGAGCAAGTGAGGGGTCATTTATACGTTTATTTCATCAAGTCCCTGTTAATATGGGAAGACACAGTGTCTATGCTTAAGGCACAACTCTCCTAAACACGAGAGTGAAGTATACAACTTTAGAACACTTTCCCACCAGGAGACTCGAACCCTAGCCAGCACAGAAGCCTTCCAGCAACTGGCATAACAGGTACGCCTTAACCCGCTCCACCACCTGCTCAGACCCTTAGAGCACTAGAGCAAGTGAGGGGTCATTTATACGTTTATTTCATCAAGTCCCTGTTAATATGGGAAGACACAGTGTCTATGCTTAAGGCACAACTCTCCTAAACACGAGAGTGAAGTATACAACTTTAGAACACTTTCCCACCAGGAGACTCGAACCCTAGCCAGCACAGAAGCCTTCCAGCAACTGGCATAACAGGTACGCCTTAACCCGCTCCACCACCTGCTCAGACCCTTAGAGCACTAGAGCAAGTGAGGGGTCATTTATACGTTTATTTCATCAAGTCCCTGTTAATATGGGAAGACACAATGTCTATGCTTAAGGCACAACTCTCCTAAACACGAGAGTGAAGTATACAACTTTAGAACACTTTCCCACCAGGAGACTCGAACCCTAGCCAGCACAGAAGCCTTCCAGCAACTGGCATAACAGGTACGCCTTAACCCGCTCCACCACCTGCTCAGACCCTTAGAGCACTAGAGCAAGTGAGGGGTCATTTATACGTTTATTTCATCAAGTCCCTGTTAATATGGGAAGACACAGTGTTTATGCTTAAGGCATAACTCTCCTAAACACGAGAGTGAAGTATACAACTTTAGAACACTTTCCCACCAGGAGACTCGAACCCTAGCCAGCACAGAAGCCTTCCAGCAACTGGCATAACAGGTACGCCTTAACCCGCTCCACCACCTGCTCAGACCCTTAGAGCACTAGAGCAAGTGAGGGGTCATTTATACGTTTATTTCATCAAGTCCCTGTTAATATGGGAAGACACAGTGTCTATGCTTAAGGCACAACTCTCCTAAACACGAGAGTGAAGTATACAACTTTAGAACACTTTCCCACCAGGAGACTCGAACCCTAGCCAGCACAGAAGCCTTCCAGCAACTGGCATAATGGTACGCCTTAACCCGCTCCACCACCTGCTCAGACCCTTTGAGCACTAGAGCAAGTGAGGGGTCATTTATACGTTTATTTCATCAAGTCCCTGTTAATATGGGAAGACACAGTGTCTATGCTTAAGGCACAGCTCTCCTAAACACGAGAGTGAAGTATACAACTTTAGAACACTTTCCCACCAGGAGACTCGAACCCTAGCCAGCACAGAAGCCTTCCAGCAACTGGCATAACAGGTACGCCTTAACCCGCTCCACCACCTGCTCAGACCCTTAGAGCACTAGAGCAAGTGAGGGGTCATTTATACGTTTATTTCATCAAGTCCCTGTTAATATGGGAAGACACAATGTCTATGCTTAAGGCACAACTCTCCTAAACACGAGAGTGAAGTATACAACTTTAGAACACTTTCCCACCAGGAGACTCGAACCCTAGCCAGCACAGAAGCCTTCCAGCAACTGGCATAACAGGTACGCCTTAACCCGCTCCACCACCTGCTCAGACCCTTAGAGCACTAGAGCAAGTGAGGGGTCATTTATACGTTTATTTCATCAAGTCCCTGTTAATATGGGAAGACACAGTGTCTATGCTTAAGGCACAACTCTCCTAAACACGAGAGTGAAGTATACAACTTTAGAACACTTTCCCACCAGGAGACTCGAACCCTAGCCAGCTACAGAAGCCTTCCAGCAACTGGCATAACAGGTACGCCTTAACCCGCTCCACCACCTGCTCAGACCCTTAGAGCACTAGAGCAAGTGAGGGGTCATTTATACGTTTATTTCATCAAGTCCCTGTTAATATGGGAAGACACAGTGTCTATGCTTAAGGCACAACTCTCCTAAACACGAGAGTGAAGTATACAACTTTACTGGTATGTCTTGAAGTATACAACTTGTATACAAGAGTGAAGTATACAACTTTTCTGGTATGTCTTGACATACCAGAAAATATTCTGAGGAAACTACTCCAAGCTTGTACTAAAGAGGCACCCTTCTTGAGCCCGGATGGGCACATGTATAAGCAAGTAGATGGGGTCGCCATGGGTTCTCCCCTAGGTGTCGTGTTTGCAAACTTCTACATGGGTACCATCGAGCAAAAAGTCTTAGTCGACATGAACTTGAAGCCGGCCATATACTGCAGGTATGTTGACGACATTTTTACACAGGTACCTGATGTCAGACATCTGCAGGAGCTGAAGGAGGCATTTGAGCAGAGTTCCGTGCTGCGTTTCACTTACGAGATGGAAAAGGATGGGAAGCGGCCCTTTCTAGATGTAACAGTCATGGAAAAGGGCGGAGGTTTCCACACTGCAGTCTACACTAAGGAAACAAACATAGGAATGTGCCTAAATGCCAACAGCGACTGCCCAGACAGGTACAAGAGGAGTGTTGTTAACGCATATGTCGACCGTGCTCTCAGCCACAGCTCAGAATGGAAGCAAGTCGACGAAGAACTCTGTAGGGTAAGGCCTAGTCAATAACGGCTTCTCCAATGGTTTCGTCGAAGACATCATAAAAAGGAAAGTGAAAAGCCATGCAACCTCTGAAGAGACAACTAACACAACACCTATACCCCCTATTAGACTATTTTACAGGAACTTCTTTTCCACAGCTCATAAAACGGAGGAAAGGGTCCTGAAAGATATTGATAATAGGAACGTTATCCCTACAGACAAAAATCAGAGGATACAACTGACGATTTACTATAAAACCAGAAAAACGGCCAGCCTACTCATGAGAAACTCTCCAGACACAAAACAGAACGCTTTAAAAGAGACTAACGTCGTCTATGCCTTCAAATGCCCTCTTGGGGACTGTAAGCTCAAAAAAACCCAGTATATAGGCAAGACAACAACATCTCTTTCTAGGCGTTTAACGATGCATAAGCAACAGGGATCCATTAAGGAACATATAATCTCTTCCCACAACCAAACCATCGCCAGAGAAATCCTAGTAAACAACACAGAAATCATCGATAGATACAGCGATAGCAGGCGGCTCGACGTTTGCGAGGCACTACACATCAAGAAGTCAACACCAGCAATCAACAGCCAATTATTGCACAACTATATTCTACCCACCTCAAGACTCCGCTCCAATATAGAAGCATCAAGAAATATGGACCAATAGGCTTTCTACAAACACTTCTATTCAATATCCATTGTTTCGTGTTCAGTCTTGTGTTGATGAAATTAATACCCTATTAATACCACTTCTTGTTCTGTCTTGTGTTGATGAAATTAATACCCTATTAATGCCACATCTTGTTCTGTCTTGTGTTAATGCCACATCACCCTTTCCACCTCACTCAAATGTAGATATAAAATCGGAGATGCGTAAGTTCTATTCAGTTGTGTATTTGTGAACTAAAGTCTTTGAAAATGTAATAAGTTTTACGAAACGCGCTCGTGTCGCGTCAGACTAGAAATAAAAATGAATTTTGGAGAATTGATTTTTGATTTACCTCCAACAGTGAAAAGAAATGTACGAAAGATTGAGAAAATTCGTGTTAGAATTATTAATCTTACTTTTTCGGTCATATTTAATAATATATGTCTACAGGAAAGACTGCTACCAAAATATACTAATATATATATATATATATATATATATATATATATATATATATATATATATATATATATATATATATATATATATACATATATATATATAAAATAAGTTCAAATAAAGTAAATATATATGTGTACATACAAAAGAATGGGGGTGGTAGAAGATAATATTAGTGTTCAGTGCGAAACCACAAGGTCTCCTCTGAATACTTTTTATTCTCTTCTCCGAGGCTATGGGTCCCCACATTGGCACCAGAGGTGGTACCCTCACAATATATATATATATATATATATATATATATATATATATATATATATATATATATATATGTATATGTATATGTATATGTATATATAAATATATATATATATATATATATATATATATATATATATATATATATATATATATATATATATATGTATATGTATATATAAATATATATATATATATATATATATATATATATATATATATATATATATATATATATATATATATATATTTAGAGGTAACACCACTGGTTTAATTAAAGGGACCCACATCCTCGAAGAAGAAAATAAATAGTGTTCAGAGAAGACCTTGTGGATTCTCACTGAATACCTTAATCTTTTCCTCTCCTACCACCCCCATTATTTTTTTTTATTTGATTTTATTGCAATGCTACAGTTTACAGAAAACACACACTTATATAACAATATACCAATCAGTGTTCGAAGACCTCGTCCAGCTCCTCGGGGGTCGGGTGCGTACCCAAGATACAGCACGCATTTCCCCTCTGAACAGCGACACTGAGGCGCTGGAACATAAAACTGGCCGCTCTTGGGTCTCTAGTCTTCCCAATGAGTTCCTCGCCCAGCTCCTTCAGGAACTTAAGTGCACATTTACCCCAGGCGCCCAGAGTCTCAGAGCCTATTGGCACGAACCTGTAACAACGTTCTAGGTCCCTGTACTTGTTAGTTTTCTGGGTCTCCCTGAAGGTGGCCGCCCCGCCTCCCTCAGCTGCGCTGTAAGGTAGATAGGTATCAGCCAATGTGAATGCACACGTGTAGTCCCACACGACTTGTTTACCTTCCCTCCACGGCTGCAGGGTGACTCCATCTGGGCGTTTTTGACTGTTGTCAGGTCTGCACAACTGAGGTTCCCTTTGTGCTGGGCACCCAGCTGAAGCCAAACTTCTCTTGATGATGTCATTGACTGCTTCATGTCTGGCAATCTTTCCCTGTGTCTTACGACAGATGAGACCATGGCTGCCGTATTGGTCTGCCCGTGCATGGCCGCAAATACACCGGTGCTCTGTGGAGATAGGGGCGGCAAGGCGCAGAGCAACACCAATACTTAGGGTCCGATGGTCCAGGCGGGTACCCAAGGCGGAATTAGGGACTGCCAACAGGAAGTCCCCAGCATGGGGCGCTTGCACAGCTAGAAGACGCGCTTTGTCCTTCCTGGAAGCTGCCTCCAGCAATGATGTGGCGATGTTCTCCACTATGGGGCTATCCCATTTGGACTGTTTGCAGTCATTTGGAAAAGTCGGTCGAGGATGAGAGTTGACGAGAGTGTCCCACTGACCGGCTCCTTCCGCGAATTTGGGATCATGAATCCCAATGGAGTCTCTTAGGTATTCCGGTAGTATTTCCTTAACTAATTCACCTGTTGCACTGGTCGAGGATGAAAATGCTGGCAATGCTAACTGTGTCGCCTTGCGAATACCTATTCCCCCGAGTCTAACTGGGAGCGTTGCTTGGTCCCATTGGTCATCTTGCAGGGAGAGGTTTAACACTTTCACGGTTATTGACCTTTGGAGTGTGTCATATTCTGTTAATTTTGGGCTGTCGAAGGAGGGAGCACACCTTAGGAAATAGGTCAGTCTGGGCAAAGCCAGGCACCTTGTGAGAAGGTACAAAGCATCGTGGGCGTCCAAAGCCCCTATTCTTCCCTCCATCCTCCTCAGGTCGTTCAGCTTTTCTTCGAGGACTACCTCAATGGCGCTCGAGCCCAGAGGTGCCCCTTGCAGCACTCTGTCAGTGGGAGCGATCACTTGGGCTCCTGGCAATATGGTTCGCACTGCATCTATGGTTGGTTGGCTAGATGAGATGATTTCACACTTTATTGGGTTTAGGGTGAGATATATATATATATATATATATATATATATATATATATATATATATATATATATATATATATATATATATATATATATATATATATATATATATATATATATATATTGTGACAAATCTCTTTCAAGAGAGATTTAGCCTGCACATTTCTACATTGTGTTATTTCTACACATCTGCAACATCATGATACCACATTCAAGAATATTATATAAGTGGAGTAACAGACGTCTCTACAAGGGGGTACACTCACTTCTCACCCCCCTCCCTCACTGTCGGCGCATACCTCGTCGATCACCAAATGACCACTTCAAACCATCACTCTCCCCATTGGTAAATCGGCGACCTCACATGACTCCAGCGCCATCTGCATCGCCTATATATAGTCTCGCAGGACAGATGGCCTCAGAATATTCTTGTGCTCTAGAGCTGACGCTTCTTTCTAAGCATACGTCCTGTATACTAGTAGAGGTTCCAGCCAGCCAATATTCTCAGCACCTTTAACTAATTTTTGTCTTGCTTATTGTAGAGTAACGTAATCATATTTTTATTTTATATTGTGTTTTGTCTTTGTGTATATTTTTATCCGCACTGTACATAGCCAAGGGATTATCTTTATTTTGTTTATATTTGTTTAAAGTTTCATTATTTATAAGATTTGTTTTGTGTGTTTTTCCCTCTCACTTTACCACAGGAGACACCCGCCAAGCAGTCAACATTTTGTTTTTCTCTTTTTTTTCTAATTTGAGTGTCATTTACACCAGCCATAGAGAAGACTGCCTTAACACCTACATTTCTCGTCACATTAATGGTGGCCCGTCCGGGAGTTGTCTTCACAATAAGGTTTGTCTTGGAAGAACTCCTCAGGTACTGATACTAGACCAATCATTTCAATTTGTGGTAAGTGTACTTGGCTTTGTTACATGTTACTTTTTCAATAATTTCATAACTTTCAATAATTTTTATGGTGCTGTTTATTTTGTGCTTTCCGAGTGTAACATTTTATGAGTGTTGGATGACTGTGGTGTCTGGTGGCCAAAGTCACTCTTTTAATTGGTTATTCATCCCTTGGTGTTATTACTCGTGTATTCCACCTTTCTCGTCCCTAGACTATTTCTCATTTTTTGGCAGATCACCCCCTTTGGTACCCTGGTACTTTGGTTTGTCTTCGGGACACGTACCCTAGCTTCTGCAATCCGACCGAAGGACGATATAGAGGGTCATAGTTCCTCTCGCACAGACTACGCTGTTTGGTTGGGACCTCAATAGCAGTTCTCGTCACCAGTTGACACTCGCACCCCTACGCGTCGGTCAGAGATTATGATACTTACACAGGTAGGGAATTGTCATTCTGTTCCAGAGCCCAATGAACGCTAATTCTGTAAGTGTCATCTTGTTAAGTAGGAAACCCCTTGCTTCTGTCCTATAGAGACCCCAGCAAGGTATCCCTACGTTTTTGGACTACCTCTCACTTTTGAAACTATCAAAATTTCATTTATTTTAGTAGGATTTTCTTGCCCTAATTCTCGTATATTGAGTGCCGGGTACAAGATTTTCCTGCATTTTGATAATTTAAACACTTAATATCTAATATTAACGTTAATTGTTTTCACATTAACGATTGAATTCCCACAGGATAGTCACCAGTTGCCACGTCATCCTGTTACTGACACTTATAATACCACAGGTATATTCTCTGTACGTCTGTTTGATATCTCAAAATGTTTCGTCTCTCAGCATTTCGTAGTGATCCAGCAAATGAAGTAGGGAACTTAATTCGTGCCAAGAAGACAGAATTACAAACTCGAGCACATTAGTACCATTTAGATGTTCCCCATGGAGCCAACAAAAGTGAATTGCATAGCCTTATCCTTGACCACCTCTTTGATAATGGAATTATAGACTCTGATTCTCACGAAAACTATTCCATTACAGACCGGCATACTCTAGCAGCTACGAAGTTAAAGTTAGAACTAGCGAAAGTAGAGCGTGAACACCAAAAAGAAGCTCTACAATTTAAGGAACGTGAGGCTGCTCTAAAGAAAGAAGAACAGGAACGCGAAGCTGCCCTACAACGTGAGCAGGTTGAATTCCAACGTGAGCGTGAGAGGGAACAGTTTGAAATAAAAGAACGTGATCTGAAGATACAACGTGAACACAATGGTATGATCTCAGCCTACAGGAGAAACGAGTCTCCCCCTTGAGAGTTATTCAACAAACCTGACCTAACTAGAAAGTATAGGAAATATAGAGGCGATAACACAGATGTAAAATAGTTTGCTGGATTTAATGAACAATTTAAGATTATGGGCAGTGAATAAGAAAACAAATAAATGACTGGTTAGGAGATGTGGACAATTTGCTGGAGGCGTGAGGCTCGCTTCTGGAGGGCTTTGATCTCACTTGAGTACCAAACATCGCAGGGGGAAGCCGCGCTCCGTTTGAGCTCCCGTCAGAAAGGAACCCCTAGTTACAGGCACCGGAGCAGGGCACAGTGTCGGGGACGCCGCAGCAGAGTGCGGTCCCTGGCAGAGGGAAACAAACAAAACAAGGCCCCAAAATCTGTTGGTATTACAAATGGGCTACCTGTAAGCATGGGGAATCGGGAAGAACAAATGGAACATGTACATACGATCACCCTAGAAAGTGCAGAAACCTCCTCAATACAGGTAAATGTACCAAAAGCTGTGAATTCTTTCACCCAGAAATTTGCAAGAACTCTTTGGATAGGAAAGAGTGCTTCAATGCTGAATGTCCAGCTTTTCATATAAGAGGTACCAGGCGTATAAAACTGACAGACTGCCACTATGAAAACAGCCACTACTCCATCGACCGGGGTTAATTTTTTTAGCAAGAGGAGGAGGAGAAGAATGGCTAAAAATGACCAGACTCTACCACCAACTCAGTCAAATGCTAGAGAGGACGCAAACACAGTGGCCATCTTTCCAGAGCCTCAGATAATAACACCAAGTAAAGCATCCAGCACTTCCACTAACACGATAACATCATTTATATTTGCCAACATCCAGGGTATAAAAACACGCAAATCCAACAAAGTTCACTTTATAGATGGTCTCCTTTATGAGGCAAATGCAGTGTTTGCAGCCCTAACGGAAACTCACACAAAGGACTACCTTGATGGTGAAATATGGATCTCAGAGTACAATCTCTTCAGATGTGATAGGAAACACCGGCTTCAGGGTGGGGTCAGACTCTACATCAAAGACACACTCATCTGTACTGAGCTGCTAAACACCTCAAATGATATGGTGGAAGTGCTGATAGTCAAAATAGAGATCCTAAATGTAGTTGTTGTCCTTGTATATAAGTCACCGGAGGCAAACCCTCAGCAGTTTAAAGACCAACTAATGAAAATAGAACACTGCTTGGAAAACCTCACAAATCCAGCTACGAACATCATCCTGCTTGGGGACTTCAACCTACGGCACCTGAAATGGAAGCACCTGGCTAATACAGTAATATCAGAAAGAATACCAGGAAGTAGCCTAAATGAACAGGCACATGCATATGACCTGCTACGGATGTGCGATAGGTTTGCCTTAAACCAGCAAACAGTAGAACCAACTAGGAAGGAGAATACGCTGGATCTCATTTTCACTAATAATGATGAGTTGATCGGGAACATAATGATTACAAATACCTGTTACTCAGATCACAACTCAATTGAAGTTCTGACAACCATGGGGAATGGACCTTCAAAACCAGTCCAGATTCCCGGTGGAGGAGATTTCCGCAAATTCAACTTCAATAATAAACAGATAAATTGGGAGCAAATAAACCAGGACTTCACAGAAGTAAACTGGGAAGAACAGCTAGAAAATGCAAACCTGAACCAGTGCCTGGAAAAAATAAGCTCAGTAGCACTAGAAATATGTTCAAACCGCATACCCCTAAGAAAAAAAGAGAAAGAGATGCAGATTGGAACAGGAACGTCGTTCCCTATATAGGCGAAGAAAACGAATCGCGGAACAACTTGAGAGTCGCACCCTATCTCAAGAACGGCGAAGAAGGTTAGGTAGAGAAATAGAAACAATTGAACTCAAGCTACAAGAATCATACAAAACCCAGGAGAGGCAAAGAGAGCAAAAGGACATCAGTGAAATAAAGAGAAATCCGAAATATTTTTTCTCTTATGCAAAATCAAGATAAAAAACCACATCTACTATCGGGCCCCTACGAAAGGGAGATGGAACTTTCACCGATGACAACAAAGAAATGAGCGAGTTACTGAGGAAGCAGTACGACTCTGTTTTCAGCGAGCCATTAAATGCACTAAAGATTGATAACCCAAATGAATTTTTCATGTATATGATACCAACATCAAATCATATATCAGACGTCGCCCTATCCCCACTAGATTTTGAAGAAGCCATAAACAGTATGCCTATGCACTCTGCACCTGGCCCGGATTCTTGGAACTCCATATTAATCAAGAACTGTAAAAAAACACTATCGCAGGCCCTGCACATTCTGTGGAGACAAAGCCTAGATACTGGCGTTATCCCTGACATACTAAAAACAGCAGAGATAGCACCACTCCATAAAGGAGGAAATAAGGCAGAGGCAAAAAATTACAGACCGATAGTACTAACATCGCACACCATAAAATTTTTGGAGAGAGTGCTAAGAAGTAAGATCACAAAATACATGGAATCACAGCATCTCCATAACCCCGGATAACATGGTTTCAGAACAGGACGCTCTTGCCTGTCACAGTTGCTGGACCACTATGATATGGCATTGGATGCTATGGAAGATAAACAAAACGCGTTCAAAAGGAATTACCGGGAAAATAGGCAGATGGATCTACAATTTCCTGACTAACAGAACCCAATGTGTAATAGTCAACAAAATAAAATCCAGCCCATCAACCGTGAAGAGCTCAGTCCCCCAGGGTACTGTGCTTGCTCCAGTACTTTTTCTCATCCTCATATCGGACATAGACAAGAACACAACCTATAGCACTGTATCATCCTTTGCAGATGACACTAGGATTTTCATGAGAGTTTGCAACATAGAGGACACGGCAAACCTCCAATCAGATGTAGATCAGGGCTTTCTATGGGCTACAGAAAATAATATGGTGTTTAACGAGGATAAGTTCCAGCTCATGCGCTACGGAAAAATTGAAAATATAAAAACAGAAACCACGTACAAAACTCAGGCAAATCATAACATAGAACGAAAAGGCAATGTAAAGGATCTGGGCGTACTCATGTTGGAAGACCTTACCTTTAAAGAACACAATAAAGTAGCCGTCACAACTGCAAGAAAAATGACATGTTGGATAACAAGAACTTTTCACACTAGAGATGCTATACCGATGATGATACTTTTTAAAACGCTTGTGCTCACTAGAGTTGAGTACTGCTGCACAATGACAGCCCCTTTCAAAGCTGGAGAAATTGCTGACCTGGAGAGCGTGCAGAGATGATTTACTGCTATAATCCACTCAGCAAAACATCTAAATTACTGGGACCGACTAGAGAGCCTAAATCTGTACTCCCTTGAGCGCAGGCGGGAGAGATACATAATAATATACACGTAGAAAATAATTGAGGGGCTGGTCCCAAACCTGCACACAGAAATAACATCACATGAGACCAGAAGACATGGCAGGATGTGCAGAATACCCCCGTTGAAGAGCAGAGGTGCAACAGTGTTCAGTGTTCAGTGTTCTCTGAGAGAGAACACTATCAACATCAGAGGCCCGAGACTGTTCAACACGCTTTCACTACACATAAGGGGCATAACTGGCCGACCCCTCACAGTGTTCAAGAGAGAACTGGATAAGCACCTCCAAAGGATACCTGATCAACCAGGCTGTGACTCATAGTCAGGCTGAGAGCAGCTGCGTCTAACAGCCTAGTTGATCAGTCCAGCAACCAGGAGGCCTGGTCGACGACCGGGCCGCGGGGACACATTAACAGCATGTATTTTACGAGGACGGACTATGTGTTGATGAGGACGGGCAGTGTTTTGATGAGGACGGGTTGTGTGTTGTTGAGGACAGGCAGTGTGTTGATGAGGACGGGCAGTGTGTTGATGAGGACAGGCTGGTGTTGATGAAGACGGGTTGTGTATTGATGAGGACGTGCTGTTTGTTGATGAGGACGAGTTATATGTTGATGAGAACGGGTCGGGTGTTGAGGACGGGTTGTGTGTTGATGTAGACCGGCTGTGTGTTGATGAGATTAGGGTGCATTTCTGATGACGTTCGAACAGTGCTTTGCTAACGACCTCCGTTCGAATCATATTTCTGTAAAGGCTTCACCCACGTACTACAAATACTTGAGTTGCGCACTGGGTGGCGTGGTGTGCGGTTGTTCCTCGCCTGCCTCTCCAATTGTTGCTTGCCCGGGGTGGTTGACAGACCGCAGGTCGTGTGCTGACGTGGCCTGAGTGATGGGGAGTGACCTCCACTCTGTTTTGCGGGCTCAGTCCGTTAGCCTAGAGTTCTCTGGAAAAGCTGATTATCCGATGGTTGAATTGGTGATGTGTGACATGCTGCGATTTATAGACTGGAGTTGGTCACTTCCCATCAGGGTATCGTGAAGTTTGCCACCGAGGATGACTGCAGGATGTTTTTACGTCGTTATGAGGGACGGTCGCTCCGCTGCTGGCCGCTGCTGGTACGGTCGTTATCTCCTACCGGAGTGGTGCCTTAACCTTCGTCAGTGTGCATGGTGCACCCCTTGAGTTCCCAGAGGAGCTGTTGCGGAGGTATTTTGGGCGGTATGGCACTGTCGTGAGTGTACGATTGAATATGCTCTCCTCTGGCAAATTTACGGCCGTTCGGACGAATATTCGCACTCTGGGGATGCAACTGAGGTCGGACATCCTGTCTCCTGTGCGGCTCATGGGGTATTACGTCCGTGTATACTACGCACGTCAGCCACGTACATGTTTCTGCTGTGGTTTGTTGGACCATCAGGATGCGGGATGCTCGGCGGATGTTGTTGCTCCGTTGAACCTCTTTCGTGAGGAGGATTTCCCGCCACTCGCTGTGAAGGTGGACTCTGTGGATGAGGTTGTGGCCGCCCCTTTAGCTTCTGCATCGCGTCTTGTGTCGACATGTGCGTCTGTCAAGCCGTCCTCAGATGATCCTACTGTTTCGGGTGGTGTTCCTGGTGCTGCTATGGATCTCCTGGCTGGTCCCTCTACGTCTCCGCCGTCTTCATCTTCTCCTGCTTCTCCGCCATCTTCATCTTCTCCTGCTTCTCTACCTGGCCCTCTGCCTGATCCTGTGGTTCCTGCCTGTTTGTCTTCGATGGTTGTCCCGGCCATGCTGGGAGGTGGTGTGGGTGAGGGGCCTCGTGCCGTGTTGGGGCCGGTTCCCCATGTCGTTGAAGCTGCTGACGTTTTGCATCGTGCACTAGTGCGCCCGCCCTGTGACCTCCATGTTTCCGGTTCCACCTCAGGCTCTGACGACGTGCAGCCGAACCCCAAGCGCTCGCGGCGTTCTCCTTTTGCCTGGGCCGACGTGGGTGACTTCGACGATTGCGGATCTCCTGATGACAGTGCGGTGGATCCTGGTGCACTGGTGTCTGCTATGACGGTGGTAGCGGAGGTTCATGTGCCTGTTGCGGCTACCGGTGGTAATGTTTCTGACTTAACCTCTGTTTTTTTTCTCCTGCAGGGGGATCTCCACAGTGGGGGGGAGGGGATTTCCTCCTCCTGTGGTAAATGGTGAGGATGATGATGCAAGCCAAGGCCTTGTGGTGGTCTTGAAGAAGGATGTCCGCTGTGTTGGGTCTGTGCCGGTGCCCAGGCCTGTGGATATTCCGGGAAGAGCCCCTGTGGTGACGCCCCTTGTCCTGTCACCTCCAGTAGTGCCGCCCATTGCGTTCCCGCCAGCTGTGTTGCCGGCCCCCGTACAGCCGCCTCGTTCCAGGGATGCGGTTACCCGTTCGAAGAGTGCTATACATGATTCTGGGCTTGTGCCTGTCGATGATCTGACTGCTATTTGGAATGCTTCCAGCTTGCCCGTGTTGTGGGAATGGGTGGCGCAGCTTTCCCTGTGCCCTTCGACTATTTGGATTCCCCGTGTGCATGCCATCATGTGCGAGGTTCTGGATAGGATGGGTTCCCCCTACAAGAAGCGTCATGATGAGTATCCTGCTGAGTGGCTGTGCTGGGAGACATACTGTAACCGGTTTCTGAGTGAACTATTTCCAAAAAAATACCGTTGAGGAGTTTGCTGCGCGCTTGTCTGGCCTGTGGTGGTGTCTTTTTGTCTATATGTACTGTTTTATGTAATATGATTTTTATTTGTGTATTGTTGTGTGCCCTTCCGGCCTATGGTTATGTATTTTAATGGTTTTCCTTGTGTTCCTTTTACTGTACTGCTTCGCATGCTAAGCAAGTAAAAATAAATAAAAAAAAATACAAATACTCTGCCAGCAGAGCCTAAACAGCGGGACTAATCTACCCTACGCCTTGATTTGTTAATATAAAAATTATTAATTTTTTTAAGGAAAACACTATTTTGAATATGCATTACGTTAAAATTGACGAATGAGCCTTTGGGGGTTGGTCGCTGGATGAGCGAACATTGCCCAACGACAGGTAGTAATGCAGACGAGGAGTCACAATAACGGGGCTGAAATATGTTGCCCAGACCACACACTAGAAAATGAAGGGACGACGATGTTACGATCTGTCCTGGACCATTTTCAAATCGACCATTCTCTAGTCACAATCGATTTGAGAATGGTCCAGGACGGACCGAAACGTCGTTGTCCCTTCACTTTCTAGTGTGTGGTCAGGTTAACACATGTATAAATAATAATAATAAGTGCTTTTGAGCACTTTTTTGAGTGCTTTTTTTATACAGAAATTGTAAGAGAAAAAAAACGAAGGGAAAATTTTCTCTAACGATCTCTTGCTTATTCCTACTATTTTCCCTTCTTATTGGGTGGTATAACTTGGAGCTGCCTCGTATGGACCAATGGGCCTTCTGCAGTTACCTTAGATCTTATGTTCTTATTTTCTTATTCTTACTATACTTTATTACACCTTACCTTCCCTACCTTTGCCTTAGCTTTCTTCCTCTAAAATTTTCTTCTCCTCACCTCTCTTCTGCCTATTTATTGCCTTTTCCTCCTTCAATCATCACAATCGTCTTGAGAATGGTCCAGGACGGACCGAAACGTCGTCGTCCCCTCACTTTCTAGTGTGTGGTCTGGTCAACACTAACGTATCATCAACTAGCATTACACAGTTTCACGTACCACCATCTACTATAAATTATCTTGCGTTACTCTATCAAACGTAGCAAATATCAAACGTATCACAAACCTAGCACTATTTTAGGTAACACGCCTAACACGTAGGGTGCCTGACAGCTGGGTGGAGAGCTCTTCGGATTCGTAGTGCTGAGGTTCCGGGTTCGATCCCCGGTGGAGGCGGAGACAAATGGGCAAAATGTTTTTCACCCTGATGCCCCTGTCACCTAGCAGTATATAGGTACCTGGGAGTTAGACACCTGCTACGGGCTGCTTCCTGGAGGGTGGAGGCTTGGTCGGGGCCTGGGCCGCGGGGACACTAAGCCCCAAAATCGTCTCTGGATAACACTATGTAACATAACACTATCTTATGTAACACCATCTAACGTAACAATATTTTATGTAACAATATCCTACGTAACACTATTTAACGTAACAACACCCTACGTAACACTAATGCAACAATATCTTATGTATCAATATCTAGCGTAACAATATCTAACATAACGATATCTAATGTAACAATATCTAACATAACAATACATGACATAACAATATCTAAGGTAACACATCTAATGTTAGAAATCGTTCACCAATTAGCACAATTTGTGAAGCTGCCACTCAAACGAGAAAACTGTCAATTTCAAATAAATAACTCTCATTAATCATTCTCAGATAATTATTGTTATATAAAAAAATACAGAATTACAGCTCGAATACTCAGTATTATTAGCGCGAATTATCAGGGGGAAAGCGCCAAGCCATTATGACTATATAGCCCTTGGAAGAGATCAGAATATGGATTTGGAATGGGACAGGGGAAGGAATTGCGCCCAACAACTTGGAAGGTCGGGGATTGAACGCCGACCTGCATGAAGCGAGACCGTCGCTCTACCGTCCAGCCCAAGTGGGTGGATCAGTATTATAAGAGTGAACGCTAGATATTGGAAAAATAGAACGATCTTTACATAGATTTTTTTTTTTTTGCAAGGATATTCCTGCGTGGGCCCTAAGCCTCTGGCTGGCCCACTAAGTGTTGCTTGTTTCTGTTTTACTTGGGTGGAGTATGAGTATATAATACTCGTATGGTCGCTTCAGTAAGATTTTGCCATATGTGTTTAACAACTTCTTCTGCTCTGTTGAATCTAAGTTGAAATCTTAATGGGTTTGTAACTGTGCACTGTGTTAGATTTACATAGATGACGCCCCCCCCCCTCTCGTTAGTTACGACCAAACAGTCTCTATTCAAGCAGCCCCTTTGTTGAGCACACATTTCCCTTTGACAGAACCTGAGATCTAACCTTAAATATTAACATTTGTCAAAACAAAATTAAAGGTATTACCTGTCCTATCAACCCAATTATTAGAAACAAGGCACATACCACAGCAACATTAGTGCCTACTAATGAAGATAAGGAATTCGGCATCAATATCCCAATACCCGTCTAGTAATGGATATAAACCTTCCATCAATATCCCACTACCTAGTAGTAAAGGTATCAATACCCACTAGTAAAAGTTAAATACCCGTCATCAATATCCTAGTGCCAACTAGTAAAGATTAATTTAATAACCCCATCAATATACCAGTGCCCACTATTAAAGGTTACACACAATCTATTATTATTCTAGTACCCACTAGAAAAGGTTAAAAGCCCATCATCAATATCCTAGTCCAAACTTGTAAAAGTTATAAACCCCGGCATTAATAGGCCATCAACAACTAATATAAAACAATCATTCACCATCAAAACAACTACCACTACCATCACCTTTAAACCCCACCATCACCACCACCACCCTCAACATCACCACCACCAACACCGCCACCACCACCACCACTGTGGGAAATTTTACCCACTTTATCAGCATTATTAACTAAGAAATTTATTATTTCTATATAATATCAAAATCATATCAGAATCATGTCAGAATCACTTCAGATTTATGATATCCTACATCATTGGATCCTACAGGACAGTGCAACCATGATCCCATATGCAATTTGGGCCCACATGTGTCTACGTGACTTTGGGCTTGATTTCTCAAGGATCTAGAAGCTTCAAGAAGAATATCTTCATTATAAACTATTGGAACATTATTCGATGTCCAGTGAGAACTAATTCAAATCCTTAATAAGAATCAATGGAAATAACAAGTACTACCAATAATGTTTAAATCCAATATCTAATTATATTATAATCACATTTTATCTTAATCATATGTCTAAAACAGTAAAAATCTATTTAAATAAAAATGGAAATGTTCGTTTGTTCATAATCGATAATCTCCGAAAGTTCTTCACTGTTTGCTTTAAAATTTTCACACAACGTTCCATTTGCATCCAAGCAGGTTTTTATATACATACAATATAGATGTCACGTCTGTGACGGTAAAAAAAACAAGCATTTTTTAAAAACTATGTTTTTCATGTGAGGGAAATCTTCGAAACCTATTTACCGATTTCTTTGAAATTTTGACACAACGTTGCATTCGAATAGGCGCATGTTTTTATATACCTACTATATACATGTCTCGCCTTTGACAGGAAATAGCATGTTTTTTTTGGAAAAAGAGCGCCATCTGTTGGACGTAACAGCAACACATGCTGTAATCTCCGAAAGTTCTTCACCAACTGCTCTGAAATTTTGACACAACGTTTCATTCGAATACGCACGTGTTTTTATATGCCTACTATATAGAGGCCACCCCTGTGAAAGGCAAATACATTCCTTTTTTAAAAACAGCGCCATCTGTTGCACATAAGACCAAAACACGCAATACTAATTAGGTTACAATTCCATTTCAATGTTTCCGATTTCATCGATAAATTGAATTTTCATAGATTTTGATTTATTTTCATTTTTATTTAATTATTTTGTGTGACATTGCATTGGAATTGATCTGTGTTGTTTACCATACAATTTTTTTCGTGAATATAGTTTTTTTTCATTTCGTTTTTGAATTTTTTTCTTATATTTCAGTGATGAAAAAATCTGGTTCCAGATTTACGAAGCAGTTACGCAAGTACTTACGAACGTGTACATCTTTCCTCAATATTTGACGGCTTTGGTTACATTTATTAAACAGTTTACAAGCATGGAAACTTGCCAATCAACTGTTGTTATTGTTATAAACATCCTCCTGATGTTTCGGATCTCATTACCTGTTTAGTAATTGTAAACAAAGCCGCCAAAGATTGAGAAAAGATGTTCAGGTTAGTAAGTGTTTGCATAACTTCTTCGTGAATTTAGCCCCAGATCATTTGATGTTCCCAATTTTCTAATGGGAACATCAGATCATTTGATCATCAGACGAGGGAGTGGGAAAGGGTGGGAAGGACGAGAGGACGGGAGTGGGGGATGGCGGGGAGGACGAGGGGACAGGGGAGGGGGTAATGGTGGGGGAGGATGAGGGGACAGGGAAGTTGGGGATGGTGGGGACGACAAGCGGACGGGGGAGTGGGAGATAGTGGAGAGGATGAAGGGACAGTGGAGGGGGGAATTGGTAGGGAGGACAAGGGGACGGGGGAATGGTAGGAAGGATAAGGGTATGGTGATGATGGGAGATAGTAGGGAGGACGAGGGGACGGTGGAGTGGGGAATGGTTAGGAGGACGAGGAGACAGAGGTGTGAGGAATGGTTGGGAGGATGAGGGAATGAGGGAGAGGGGAATGGTGGGGAGAACTGGGAGACAAAGGAAGGATGCTGTGGCTCAGCAACGCACATGCATTGCTGAGTCACAACAACAACAACACCACTATCACCAACAACAACAACAACAATAAAACCCACACCACCACCACCAACAACAACAACACCATCATCAACAACAACAATTACAACAACAACAACAAGGACCCACCATAGACAAATTAAACCTCCCCCTCTGCAGGAAAGGGAACACTCTACACCCGTCAGCAGACAAAGAACACCCGCCAGCAGACACGCTACACCCGCCAGCAGACACGCTACACCCGCCAGCAGACACTGGACACCCATCAGCAGACACAGAACATCCGCCAGCAGACACGGAACACCCATTAGCAGACACTCTAAATCCGCCAGCAGATTCGGAACACCCGTCAGCAGACACAGAACACCCGCCAACAGACGTGGAACACCCACCAGCAAACATGCTACACCCGTCAGCAGACACAGAACACCCGCCAGCAGACACAAAACATCCGCCAGCAGACACAGAACATCCGCCAGCAGACACATAACACCCGCCAGCAGTCACAGAACATCTGCCAGCAGAACGCTACACTACCAGCAGACACAGAACACACACCAGTATACACGGAACACCCGCCAGCAGACACGCTACACCCGCCAGCAGACAAAGAACACCCGCCAGCAGACACAGAACACCCGTCAGCAGACACAGAACACCCATCAGCAGACACAAAACACCCGCCAACAGACACGGAACACCCGCCAGCAGACATGATACACCCACCAGCAGACACAAAACACCCGCCAGCAGACACAGAACATTCGCCAGCAGACACAGAACATCCGCCAAGCAGACACATAACACCCACCCGCAGACACGCTACACCCACCAGCAGACACAGAACACCCGCCAGCAGACACGGAACACCCGCCAGCAGACACAGAACACCCGCCAGCAGACACAGAACACCCTCCAACAGACACAGAACATCTGCCAGCAGACACAGAACATCTGCCAGCAGACACACTAAGTAGTGTAGGATGAGACAAATCGTGAATTGATTTTCAGATCCGATTGGGCACTTCCATGCCGACCCGACTCCTGGGGGCGGATTGGTGAAAAAAGCAGGGCATGAGTTGCTCGGCGTGGGGTGGTGGTCCTTCCCCCCTCCCCCAAGGACCCCCAGCCCATCCCCAGGGAGAACCCAACAGTTTTTTTTTTTCACGATATGTCGCGGGGCTCTGGCGTGAGTTCTAGGCATCAATAGGCAGGGTCCCTACTTATGAATGGTAAAGAATATGAATGTTCAAAAGATTAAAACAAAAAAATACACTGGTGAAAGGAATATAAACGTTTTGGAGTATTTAATAGCATGAGCAAAAATTAGCGATGGTCGGGGTGTTACCAGAGTACTACGGTATCAATATGGGGGCCCCTACTTATGAATGGTTCAGAGGGTGAATGTTCAATAGATTAAAACAAAAAAAAATCACAGTTGAAAGGGAATATAGATGTTTTTAGGAGTATTTTAACCACCGTGCTGCGCCGAGTTTATTGTGAAATTCCCCCGGTGCGCATGAAATAAAGTCTTCCAAAAAAATTCTCTTTTTCTTTGTAAAATGATAAATTACCTTCCCTGAACATGTCTCTGTAAAAATAAATATCTAATTTCACTTACTTTGGCTGTGGGGACATGGACAATGTGCACTGTGACGTCATCAGGGCATTTTGCCCGTGAGTGAATGGCCCAGACACAGTTGTACGGGCCATTCAAGCACCAGGTGTTGCCACAAATATATTTTCCATTATTTGTTTTATGTATTTCCAATGCGGTTTTATTTGTCTTTTTATTGTATATGATGCATATTTGTGTCCGTTACAACATGTATACAGTAGAACGTTCATAATGTTCCATGGAACTGTGATACATGAGTCAGTAATGTGTCCACAATAAATGTTTATTGTGGACAATATTACCTGTTAAAAATTCACTAAAACTACAATATGTACAGTTTCAAACACTATTTACACAGTAACACACTGTATTACACACTCAGTATTTCGGAAGTGAGTAATAATCAACGAAGTAATCCATGGTACACAGCGCAACTTCGCTCTCAGTGCACCACGTACAGATAAATTTTCGCTTCCTGTTTCTTCATTCTGTGTGCTTGCAAATAACGCACTCACGTACACCCTTGACTTTAGTACTTGTAGGTTGTATGTAGCCAAGCTTGTAAAGCATAAGGTAGTATTGAAAAGATTATAGGAAAAGATCAGTTTGTAAGGTAGTCTTGAGAAGATCGCTTTGTATGGTCCCACACAGGAAGAGATTCTGCTTGCCTCAAAGAGTGTCCATCAGTCAGAAAGAGATTCAGCTAGCGTCAAAAAGTGTCCATCAGTTAGGAAGATATTCAGGTATTCTTGAAAATATCTTTGGAAAACACCACCATGGAAGTCGCTAACACTGTTCATCTATGCTACTTGTATCAGATGCATCATCACTGAACGCAGAAAACGATTCATCTATGTATCATCTAAATAAATTGGAGATAGCATAGGATTGCAAGGGTGACGCTCAGAGCTACAACTGGAAACGCTCGCTGTATCGTCCTCATAGGTGCTGTATCACTTGCATCCAACCTTTGTATTAGGTCCTTATTGCCCCTAGCTTCACCAATATTATGACCCTTATAGTCTTCAAACAATAAGGTTTGAATTTCACCAACAGAGCGTTATCTTTCAACACCACGTCGGACAGTTGTTTGGGAGCCAGAGGCGCATGCGCCACCCATAGTTGCTCGTTACTACTAACCCAGCCAGCAGCCCTAGAGCATCCTGGGATTTTTTTTCCAAGATGGCTGGCTCGCACTGGAGGGCCTAAGAGTCCATTTCGTACACAACCAACCTCGTACACTTTTAGAATTGGTACCAAAAAATCGAAGAGTTTTCTCGGTTGGCGCAGTTTCCCGCCGTCCGAGAATTCTCGGTTTGCCCAGTTAGGTGGGTAATGATGCAAAGACTGAATAGTATAGAGAGCCCTTGGCACAGCTCCATTTTCTGTAATGGTCAGAGGTGGGCCTAGAGAACGGGGCGTGATTTTTTGACCAACCAGAAGCCGGGTAGAAAAATTATCTTTGCGTCCCGGGGTCATTAGCCAATCAGGTGATTTTCCTTATTTGTCGCAGGGGTGTCACATAACCTGACATCAGCAATAGGGACCCCCCTTACCTATGAATACCCCAGTGGGGTCAAGTATGCACGGGGGGGGGTCAAGGTTCCTTACAAAGAACAAATTGGATATTTAGGTGTAGTAAGCCTTATCTTGAATTTGCATGATACTGTGGGGTACATTTACATGAAGGGCGAACCATAGAACAGGATCTACATGTGAGAGGGGTCATATTAAGGGTTTAAAGAAGTTAAAATAGCTTTAAAGTGTCCTGTGTGTTTGATGGTGGGTAAATGTTCAGTCAATAATTCTCGTGCTTTTCATCTGAAGGAGGTGTCCTAGTTTACGTTCTAGTCGTAAAATGAGTTCCTTAGTAAATTTGCTTTGGAAAATGAGCTTTCAGTACTCTATATAATCTGAAATGAGGTCAAGAAAGACATGTTTATATGCGAGAAGAGTCAGGCTGAAACTGTTTATTCCAGGCACCCCCTCTCAGCTTTGCGCGGTTTTCTGTAGCCAAAGTAAAGATTCCATTTTCTGTGGAATTTAGTTGAGTAATGGTGAAAAAGGCATGCTTGTATTTGTATGGTTCTAACCTGTTCATAAATTTTATAGATATATTTGTTTGGGCCTCATATTAGTTTTTAATATGGAAAATAGCATCAAATGAATGTCTATCTTTTGCAATAAACATTAGAAACATTGACATTAGCTGCGATATTTTATAGAATACAAAAAAAATGTTAAATAGCGCAACCTCAGCCATATTGTGTTGGGTTTGACACCCCATACTTTAATTTGGCCCTTGTAAATATACTATTAAGGAAAATAGTTTAGTGTTTTAAAGAATTTAACATATATTAGGAATCTGTTCATATTCCGTATTAAATTGCATATTTATAACACCACAATAGATCACAGCTATTGTGGTAGGGGGCCCCAATAACTCATGTAACGTGACTACTGTTGCTATGGAATGCTTTTTGCAATCATGCCTAAAAATTTAAGTCGAATCCATAAGTCACCTTTGATGTCAGTGGGGGTATGTCAAGCGCAAAGATTTTAGAAAATGTTAGACCTCCACCTTTTAAAAAGTGAGAAGATGAATTCATTTTTGGCATTACTGTCATTACTTAGGAAGTTTTAATGATATCATGTGCTTAAACAAACTCGCTCGCAAAAAAAACTCATACACAAACTAAATTTTTTTTTTCAACTTACACAAATTAACCCCAGGGCTTTCACATTCATGCAAAATACTTAGCCCCCCCCCCTAAACTTAAAACAGTTTCACAATCTTACTTAAACATATCAGGGCAAAAATAGAGAGAGAGAGAGAGACTTCAAAAGAAGCCACCAGCTTCCTATCTTCATCAAGGTCACTAGCTTTCACATACTTTCCCAAAAACTCTCATACACAAACAAACTTAATTTTTTGTTTTAACTTACACAAATAAACATGGGGTTTGCACATTCGCTCAAAATAATTAGTCCCCCCTAAAACTTAAGAGAGTTTCACAATCTTACTTAGACTCACACAAACTTACTTGAACACATCAAGGCAAAATAGAGAGAGCCCTCAAAACAAGCCACCAGCTTCCTATCCTCATCAAGGCCACTAGCTTGCACATACTTAAACACACTCTCCCAAAAAAAACTCTTATACACAAACAAAAACTCAATTTTAACTTACACAGTAAACATGGGACTTTCACATTCTCGCAAAATACTTGGTCCCCCCCTAAACTTAAAAAAGTTGTGCAATCTTACCTAAACACATCAGAGCAAAAATAGAGAGAGACCTCTGACAAGCTACCGGCCTCCTGTCCTCACCCAAGCCACTAGCTCGCACATACTTAAACAAACACACTTGCTAAACTCTTATTCAAAAACAAAAACTCAATTTTTAATTTACACAAATAAACACGGGCTTTGCACATTCGCACAAAAATGCTTAGTCCCCCCCTCCTAGGCTTGAATACTTTTACAATCTTACAGTGCTTTAATTGCCAAAGCCTTCCAAACCTGCACTGGGTCGTTAGTTATATATAGAATCAGGGGAGAAAAATATCTGCTTCAACATAAAAAAAAGAAACTTGAATAACTAGCCCAACCACTTGGGCAGGATGGTAGAGCGACGGCCTCACTTCATGCAGGTCGGCGTTCTATTCCCCGACTGTCCAAGTGGTTGGGCACCATTTCTTCCTCCCACCCTATTCCCAAATCCTTATCCTGACTACAGGATAACATAGTGCCACGTAGTCGTAATGGCTTGGCGCTTTCTCCTGATAGTTTCATTCCATTCCATTCTTGGCTAAATAACTAGGATTAAGTTTTGAGTCAATCTAATATTCCCATCTCACGCCCCCCAGAACTCTGCACATTCCTGCTCTCCAGCAAATCCCAAAGCCTTGCAGGAGCCCATCCAGTCACTCATGCTGGAATAGACATGTTTTTGCCTAACTGTATTTATTTAAATAAATAAATAAATGTTTGTTCAAGTAAGGTACATACATACAAGAGGTTTTACAAAAATTGATAGATTTATAGATAAAGCTAGTAAATACAATGCCTAAAGCCACTATTACACAAAGCGTTTCGGGCAGGAAAAACATCAAAGACTAAAACTTAATACTAATTGAGATTGAAGTATAAAATATGTTGAGAACAATTAAAAATAAAAATAAAAAAGGGGGGAACATGGCTGAAAAAGCAGCACAAATACAATTAGGTCTACAAACAGCGTTGTATAAAAAAACAGACATGGGTTGACAATATACGGGGTAAGGTAGGTTACAGTGAATTTATTAGGTAGTGCTTAGTTTTTATCTTAAACTGGTTGAGAGAGGTACAGTCTTTAACATGATTGAGAAGGTCATTCCACATTCTGGGTCCCTTGATTTGTAAGGCATTTCTAGTTTAAGTCGTACTCTTTGAATATCAAAACCGTATTTGTTTCTGGTGTGGTGCTCATGGGTTCTGTTACAACCTTCAACGAAGCTTTTGAGGTCAGGATTTGCATTACAGTTCAGCGTTTTATATATGTATAATACACATGAGAGAATGTGCAGTGACTTAATATCTAACATATTCAGAGATTTGAGTAGGGGTACCGAGTGATGTCTGGGGCCAGAGTTGGATATTGTCCTAGTAGCAGCTTTGTGTTGAGTAATTAGAGGACGTAAATGATATTGGGTAGTTGAACCCCCAGCACAAATACCATAATTGAGATATGGATAGATGAGGGAGTAATAGAACATCACCAGGGCAGGGCGAGGTACATAATATCTGATCTTAGAAAGAATGCCAACAGTTTTTGAAACTTTTTTTGATATATTTAGAATGTGTCCCTGGAAATTCAGCTTGTGGTCAATGAGAACACCAAGGAATTTGCCATCTATTTTGTTACAAATTTGGGTATTGTTTATCCTGAGATTTATTTGATTAGAGGATTTATTGCCAAACAGAATATAGAAAGTTTTGTCAGTGTTAAGGGTGAGTTTGTTGGCAGTTTGCCAAAGATGGACATTATTTAGCTCAGTATTTACTGTAGCATTTAGAGCAAGGGGGGTCAGGACTGGAGTAAATGAAGGTTGTGTCGTCAGCAAATAGAATTGGTTTGAGGTGTTGGGAGGCATTTGGAAGGTCATTAATGTAGATGAGAAAGAGGAGAGGGCCAAGTATGCTGCCCTGAGGAACACCGATGTTGATGGGTAGGGTTGGAGAAATTGAATTATTCACAGAGACATACTGGAGCCTGTCAGTAAGGTAAGATTTGAGGTATTGCAGGTAGTGTCCTCTGACTCCATAATGATGAAATTTAAGAAGAAGGTTTTGGTGGTTGACAGTGTCAAAAGCCTTACACAGGTCCACAAATAACCCAACAGGGAACTCATTTTTATCAAGAGCTGCATGAATCAAGTTAATCATACTAATAAGTGCATAGTTAGTGCTTAAAATAATCTTCAGATATTTAAAATAATACTTCAGATTGAAACAGTATCGCATTGCTATTATATTTAATTTATAAAGCCTTTCTACAAAAATGAAATGCCATTGCGCATTATGATTGTTTTATAATAAATATTGCATAAATACTTACGCAATTTCATAAACAAAAAGTTATTTTAATGAGCCATGTTTGGAAGGCTTTGTCATTTAGAGAATTGCTAACTTTTAAACTAATTATAAATATATATACATAGCGAAGAGAGAGATTTATTCCTCAAAATATATATTCTTGTTTTAAGAGTTTCATTCTGTATAAAAAAGTTGCCAATGTTTTCAAAACTATGGCTACAAATTTTTTGAAGGTTTTCCGTCGCACAAGAGGGAATAAATCTCGCTTTCTCTCTTTCTCCCACATGTTTCCTCATTCTCACTGGAGCAGAGCAACCTTCATGCAGGCCCTGGTTCAGTTTCCCAATGTCCGAGCTTTTGGACATTACAAATTTCACTAAATGATGCAGTATCTTAGCTGCCCATCTAATTATAAAGGTGTTAATCTTTTTTAATCTTTGAGTGCTAGTTCTTAAAAGGTTCTTAACTCAGAAAAAAAGAGAGATTCTATTTTTGTCCATATTCGAGCGGAATGTTGAGCAACCTTCGTGCGGGTCCTGGTTCAGTTCCCCAATGTCCGAGCTATTGGATATAACAAATTTCACTAAATGAGTCAGTATCATGCCCCTCACCCCCCTGACCAACTATTTTAGGGCAGTAAATAAGCAATTGCAATTCATCCAGCCGGGGACTGGAAAGAATGTGTGTTCTTAGGACCATTATGACTACTTCGTGTATTTTAATCCCCTCACACATTTGAGTATTTGTTTCCCACATCGAGTATTTATAAAAAAAAACGTTCATGGAAATACGAGCTTATTTATACCAACTTATAGATAAAAATAAAAAATAAAAACTGACGACCCCGGGTAGCAAGTTCAGGTGGTCTCAGCCTATATCTGGCTCGGGGGTGTGGGGTTCTTAGTGAGAGATCCCATGCTCAAGCTGCGATGGAGACCATAAATGGTATGTATAAACTCCAATACCTTACAGGACTTGCCATAGCCCATGTCGCATTGGTATTTCGTTCCAAGTAGCTAAAAGGTAAATGTAAAAAAATCCAATAAAGTTCAAAGAGAGAAATAATTGTCAAGGATTTTTTTTCTCTCTCTCTATGGGTGTATGCAATTAATTTTTTTCTGTTATATCTTTTTAGCAGAGCTCGGCCATCAGGCGGTAGATGTTGAGGAAAAGAGGAAGATGCAATGCAAGGAATCGCCCCTGGTATTTATTTCACGAGGTCATTGCGTCGTGGAGTATGTGGAATTGCCCTAGTTCATTGCACGCGTCAAGGCTTTGGCAGCAATTGAAAAGCAGTATGAAGGTGGGCACAAATTTAGAAGACTCACATGTTCAAAGACAAAGAGCCCAAAAAATTAACGCTGTTGAGACCATATACAGCGGTTTTTGTGACGAAACAGAAATAAGACTGCCTGTCGAAATAGGAATAGGATTGATTAAAGTGGCGTATAATGGAATACCCAACTTTATGGAGTGGGTGCAAGCCCAAGGTGAAATAGAAAAACAGTTTGCAGGGATTGATTTTAAACAGCGTGAAAATTGGTTTATTTATCGTGACAAAATTCGAGCGCAGAATGCATTTAGAGAAATTTTCTTCAGGGATTATGGGGATTATTGTTCCACCTCCGAAGGTGAGGAAATTGCGACAGAGGATGAGGTTTATTTGAGGGAAAATTTGCATCCCGTCATTAAGGCAGATCTAGATAGAGCTCCACCTACAAGATAACTCTTATGAACTAATGATGAAAAGGGAACATACTACAGGAATGGTGTGCGGGTGCCTGATGGGGGGTGGGTTATCCCCAAATCCCGAGACTTTGTCCCCCAACCCAGACTATGTTCAACCAGAACATTATTTTTTTTGTATGTATATGTTTTTACCTAAATAAAAAAAATATCATTTATTATTATTATTATTATTATTGCACACTCCCCTTGAAGATTTTTTTGATTCCAGAAAAATATGTTAAAAAAAAAAAAACATGTGTCAGGCAGTATTCGCTACAGTACTTGTCATGGGGGGTAAAAAATAAGTGATGAGGTCTCTCTCTTATTTTTAAAAACTACTTTAACATAAAAAAACTTGACATTTATACAATTTGTTTATATTATTATGAGTACATATACAAAAAAACAGAAGTACTTTTTATTAATATTATTATTCGTCATTAGTGTAATAAGATCTAAGGTTCCTCCTTTTACTGGACGGTCTTTTCACTACTTGTGGCTGTGCTTGACCTTTCCCTGCTCGATCTTATTTAGGACGCACCAGCACAAATTCATTTTTGCATTTTTTCATTACATGGGCCAAATGAGACAGTGTAGGGTTGTAAGATGCCAGCCATTCTTCTTCTTTGCCCACTCTAGACCAACCCACCCCAGAATTGCAGCCTATACCAAATGGCATAACTACCCACTTGATAGAATTATTACTCTTGGCTTCGCTCATAATGCGACTCACGGCCTTTTTAAAATACCAGCGTCTATTGATGGTTGTATCTCACTGCAATCCCGCTACTAAATCGATATCTTTACTGTGCTTAACATGAAATTGGTTAATGTCATTATCTTCAATAGACGCGCCTACACTATATTGACATATGAGGGCTATGAGATAAGGCTGCACATCAGGTTCTGGTGGCGGGGAGAGGATTATATTTCCTGGAGTGCTACGATCCGTAACTATAGCACAAAGCATTTCAGGACATATTTTCTTTTAAACCATCCTATAAGGATATTTTTCCCACAGCTGTTGGGAATAACCATTAGAAAACTGGTGTAGGGCAGGAAGATCATAGACAATACAGTCCCCGAGATTAAATATATCATCATTACGGAAATCCACTTCAATAATAGAATCTTTGAGTCACCGTAATTTGGCTCGCATGTAGTTGGAACACATCTCGAAGCGATTAAAAAGGTTTTTAACATAACCTTCATCTTATATGCACCTTGTCATATAGAGTTGTTAGAGGCTTTTATAATATGTAATTCATAGTTTTGTTTTGTTTTTGTATAGAGAAATTAAGAAAAATAAATAAATAAATAAAATACAGGTCACATTTTTGTGTGTGTGTGTATAGAGATATTAGGAAAAATAAATAAAATACAGATCAACATTTCTTTTTTGTTTTTGTTTTAATTCGTGTTAAATATTACAATATAGATTCTACAGCTTTTCTAATTTCATCCTCATTATATTCCATTTCCATTTTCTCTTCGCCTTCATCGTCGTCTTCCACAATAGTGAGCACTTCATCTCTTACAGCAACAGACATGGAGCCGGTAGATGGATCATCTTCCGCAGCAACACTCGTGGTATCTTCCATGACAGCTGACCCATCTTTTCTCACGACAGCGGCAGGTCCGACAGTAGAAACAGAGTCTTTATCATTTGTAGAAACAGGTGGGGTAGGTCATACGTGGAATCTTGTGTCTAAAGATGCCATGGGTTGGAGAGCGAGTTGGTGTGTCATTATTTACAGGACATATCATTAAAGTCGCTATACCGCGTTCTTGCAGTTTCTGAGCTAATTTGCACATCACAGGGAAATATTTAGTCTCCCATATGTTGCGTTCGCCACTTGTGAGATATTGCCCGCAAGCCTTGCCCAACCCATATGGGAAAATAATCCTTCCCACTTGTCGTCTTTGACTTCTCTGAAGAATATGTTCAATGGCTTTTCCCAGAGTTTTGTCAAACCAATGCCATCTTTGGTATTCCGTATCATTTTTCAGGCGGTCATAAAAATGCTCATCCAAACTCCATGCTTCGTGTCGGGGCTTTTTATAAGAAGATGACGTCGCTGGACCGTTGGTAAACTGGGTGATTAATCCAGTAAGGTGCGGTAAAACAGCATAACTTTCATAGGGGACGTCATCCATCCTATTGCATAATTCGGGTGCTTCGCCAACAAACATGAGGCCGGGGATATCTCTATCAGTTCTAACGGCGCGATTTTGCAGGTTTTTCCGATGCAATCGAGCATAGGGGTATCGTTCCCATAAAGTGTGTACCATTTCGCTCAACTGCACGCTTGTCGCATCCAAATTATAGAACAGACAATCACGATTGTTATAGATGGGCAAAGACACCAATCAGGGAGTGAAGCTCCATAGTGCTGGCTTGTGAGGTAGTGACTCGGAACGGGGTCTATATACACTTTTCACGCCGGTGCGGGGGATAACTGAGCATCATAGAGTTGCCAGGGGACACTTTTTTTTCCTTGGAGCTCTGGGCATTACGCAGTAAAATAACATTAACATCGTAATGTTTTAAGTTTTCATACAGATCTTCGATAATTGGAAGGTGTTTCCTCCCAAACTTCATCTCTTTGATCGCAGGTGCGACCAATTCCCACAGGTAAACGATGCACTAACTATGCACTTAATTGTATGATTACCTTGCTACATGCAGCTCTTGATAAAAATGAGTTCCCTATTGGGCTATTTGTGGACCTGCGTAAGGCTTTTGACACTGTTAACCACCGAAACTTTCTTCTTAAATTACAACATTATGGAGTGAGAGGTCACTCCCTGCAGTACCTTAAGTCTTACCTTACTGACAGGCTCCAATATGTTTCTGTGAATAATTCAATTTCTCCCACCCTACCCATTAATATTGGTGTTCCCCAGGGCAGCATACTTGGCACTCTTCTCTTTCTCATCTACATTAACGACCTCCCAAATGCCTCCCAACACCTCAAACCAATTCTATTTGCTGACGACACGAGCTTCATTTACTCCAGTCCTGACCCCCTTGCTTTAAATGTCACAGTGAATACTGAGCTAAATAAAGTCCATCACTGGCTCACTGCCAACAAACTCACCCTCAATATTGACAAAACTTTCTGTATTTTGTTTGGCAATAAATCCTCAAATCAAATAAATCTCAGGATTAACAATACCCAAATTTGTAACAAAGTAGATGGCAAATTCCTTGGCATTCTCATTGACCACAAGCTGAATTTCCAGGGACACATTCTAAATATATCAAAAAAAGTTTCTAAAACTGTTGGCATTCTTTCTAAGGTCAGATATTCTGTACCTCGCCCTGCCCTGGTGACACTCTATTACTCTCTCATCTATCCTTATCACAACTATGGTATTTGTGCTTGGGGTTCTACTACCCAAAATCATTTACGTCCTCTAATTACTCAACACAAAGCTGCTATTAGGACAATATCTAACTCTGGCCCCATACACCACTCGGTACCCTTACTCAAATCTCTGAATATGTTAGATATTAAGCCACTGCACATCCTCTCATGTGTATTTCATATATATAAAACGCTGAACTGTAATGTCAATCTTGACCTTAAAAGCTTCTTAGAAGGTTGTAACAGAACCCATGAGCACCACACCAGAAACAAATACCTATTTGATATTCCAAGAGTACGACTTAGTCAAACTAGAAATGCTTTACAAATCAAGGGACTTCGAATGTGGAATGACCTTCCCAATTATGTTAAAGACTGTACCTCTCCCAACCAGTTTAAGCTAAAAACTAAGTACCACCTAATTAACTTAATGTAACCTACCTTACCCCTAAATGTCGAGCCATGTCTACGATTTAAACAATGCTGTTTGTTGACCATATTGCATTTTTGTTTTTTTCTGCCATGTTTCACCCTCCCTTTTTTTTCTTTTTTTCTGATTTTTTTCTCAGCACAATTTATACTTTAATCTAAGTTAGTATTAAGTTTTAGTCTTAATGTTTTTCCTGCCCGAAACGCTTTGCGTAATAGTGTCTTTAGGAATTGTATGTACTAGCTCTATCTATGAATCCATCAACTTTTGTATTTCACCTTTGTCGGGGTTCACCGTAAGAGGGGTGAGCAACAGTATACAAGATATCCTCTCAACGGTCGCACTATTAGCGATAACCATTACTCACCGTAGCCCTGCGGGTCTTCACTTCATCCTCGCGGCGCCACTGTACGCCAGGAGAGTACCCCAGTCGATCCCCAACCGGCCTTAGTAGTTAGAGATGAGTGGAGACACAGTTTGCTCTTTCAACTGTGTGCCCGCCCCGACAAAGGCTTTACTATTAACCACAAGGTCGACAACTGGTGTTTCCCGTGTCCAGTAACACGTCAGTGGTATTGTGGAATTGTGGTAACAGTGGCAAGAGCACACTCAATAGATTTGATATCAGGAAGGTATTTATTTCTATCACTCTATCTCCTTTCAAGTATTATATAGCCACAAGAAATATGGAGGGGATGATACAAACGCCAAGGTATTTTGTATTTTACTTAAAACTCAAGACATATTTTTATATCAACAGGCAAGCAAGTACAATGCAGAAGTCGCTCTCTCTTCACTTATAATTTGGGCACACCTATATGGCAACACACTCCCCACCCTCGCGTCAACTCTCAAAATCAGCTGAGCGACTCTCACCGCGCGAATGTTCGTTTATTTGTTTGTCTGGCGTGAGACGCCTGTTTCTTTAAATTCTCAACTATCACATTATTAACACACAACACGATTACTGCTATAATGGCAATAGAACGCAATTGAATCACTTCATTGGTCTTGAGCTCAGACAAATATTTCTATATCGATAAACACAGTAGCTCACAGTAAGATATTAAACACCGTAATATCACGGTAATGATAATAAATGTAATAAGACACTGCACTGTCCTTCAACACCGAAATTCACTCAAAAGGCAATGACATAATGTGACTGTCAAGGATGCATACCCCTTGCCAAGGATAGATGACATCCTTGACGCCATTGGTAATGCCCGGTACTTGTCCCAAGTGGACTTGCTCAAGGGGTATTACCAAGTGTGTTTAACAGAGCGAGCCAAAGAAATATCTGCCTTTATCACTCCCTTTGGACTTTTCAGGTTTGAACGTCTTCCCTTTGGACTATGTAATGCCCCGGCCACCTTTCAGAGAGATTGTCAACCGCGTCATCCAGGGCTTGGATAACACCTACGCCTATTTGGATGATATCGTTGTAGCATCCAACACCTGGAGCGAACATCTGCTCCAGCTGCAACGACTGTTCGCCAAGCTCCTGACAGCCGGCCTCACCATCAACCTGGGCAAGTCCACATTTGCCAAAGGTAAAGTGCGTTATCTGAGTCATGTAATAGGGAATGGCAGCCTAGCTCCGTTAAACATACACACTCAAGCCATCAAGCATTATCCACAGCCTACCACCAGGAAGCAGCTCCTGCGCTTCCTTGGTCTTGCCTCCTACTACCGTAGGTTTGTGAAGAATTTTAGTACGGTAGCAACCCCATTAATCACTTTAACCAGTCCCAAGCAACGGTATAATTGGACCATGCAGCAAACCGTTGCTTTCGAACAACTCAAATTCCTGCTCTCTTCTAATCCCATTCTCGCCTCGCCAGATATCACCAAGCCTTTCATCCTCCATGTCGACGCCAGTGGTACCGGCATCGGGGGTGTCCTGATGCAGCAACGAGGCGAGGAGGTTCTACCTGTCAGCTACTACAGCTACAAGTTGAAACCCCACCAGAGGAACTACAGCACTATCGAGAAGGAGCTACTCTCCATCGTCCTGAATCTACAGCACTTTGCTCCAAACCTACAAAGTGCTAGGTCTACCACCATCTAATCAGACCACAATCCTCTCCGCTTCTTACATCAAGCCCAATTCAATAACCAACGTCTTCTACGATGGGCTTTATATCTGCAAGATTTCAACCTGGAGATCTACTATATCAAGGGTTCTGACAACATCATAGCCGACGCCCTCTCCAGAGACTATGAAGTAGAGGCAACTCCAACTATCACTCTACCACATGAAGACGTAACTTCTTCCAGAACCGCAGGCTTCTGGGGAGAGTTGTGACGATAATCTCTTTCAAGAGAGATTGAGCCTGTTCTTCCATACATAATTCACGTCATTCAAGTACAAGATACTATATTGAAGATACGTCCACCAGTATCGCCAAACGTTTTGCCCAGGAAGCAAAGCATTCCTTGCACCACCAGACACACCGGCTCCGCCCGCCTTCAACGAGCAAACTACCCATTCTCCGCCTGCCTGCTCCTGATTGGCTGGTGTGTCGCCGCACCTGCACTCACGCCCACTACCTGAGTCGACGTCTGGGCCAGCACACACCGTACTCCTCAGAATATCTCTGTGCTCTTTGGAGTTGACATCTCTCTCTAGTAGACAAAGCTCTGGCTGTCGTGTACTAAGGGAGGTGGCAGCTTAAGCCAGTATTCTCAGCACCTGATTAATATTATTATTATTCTTGCACTTTATTTTGTTTTAGAGTAAATTTTACAGCCATTAATTATTCATGTTGTTTTGTTTGTTGACTTGTTTTGAATTTTACGTAAGCCAAGGGATTGTCTTTATTCATATCATGTTTTCTAGAGTAATTAAAATTTCATTGTTTATACTTTGTGTTTTGTGTGTCTTCCCATTACCTTACCACAGACAAACAGGCAAGCAGGAGGTTCTTTTTTTTCTGTAAATGTGACGAGGCATTGCCCCCTGCCATTGAAACTGCCGAACATCAACACTCCAACACTTTACCGTCACAGTATGCTCTCTGGTATGTCAAGAGGAATACAAGCCGGATCACGATTCACTCTCTCCATCATCATCCTGATTGTTTCGTCCACAGGCACGTTGGTAAACAGCGATTCCACATCCAAAGAGGCTCTAATCCCTGTGGCCCGTGCTCCCCATAGTAAGTCAATGAATTCCTTTGGAGACTTCAGGCTGAAAGCACAAGGTACATAAGGAGTCAGCATCCCGTTGAGTTGCTTAGCCAGTCTGTATATGGGTGTGGGTATCTGGCTGATGATTGGCCGAAGTGGGGTTTCCAGGCTTTTGGGTCTAGACATTCTCCATATGAAGAACCAGCTTTTATTCCCCCTATAACCTTTGGCAGGTGGAGTCCGGATTTCTTAGCATTCACAGTTTTACTATATCTGTTTAGCTTCGTTTTCAATTCTGTTGTAGTGTTCTTCGTTAGCCTTTGGAATTTAGTTTGGTCGAAGAGTATGAAGTTCATTTTTGCCAATAAAATGAACCTGGCAAAAATAAACCTCATACTCTCCGACCAAACTAAATTCCAAAGAATAACGAAGAACACTACAGCCTGAAGCAACCCGTTCTCGCACTTGCTTAAAGTCAATATCGGCTTATTAATAAGTGCATATGTGACATACTAATTTATTGTGAATATTTTAGTTTACCTTGAAAAGCTTAATAGAAAACACCGACCTAACCTAACGTTCTTAGTATGATAAGATAAGCATCTTATTGCTTCTTAATTACAATTATTACTTAACCTATACCTATATTGACATTACAGTTTTATAAAAATAATAAAACAAAACAAAAATATATGAAAAATTGTAAAGTAACTCAGGATATTTTCAAATATTGTATAAAATCTCTATTGTTTAATAAAGCTGGAAAAGAAATTCCTAATATGAAAACTGGGGTTGAGCGACTCTATAGGAAGAGTTTGTGGCTTATGAACAAAATATAACTTGGTATATACCACATATGTACTTATTAATCATTCAAATAGTGACTACAAGCAATACGTCATATATGTATTGTCTTGTGTGTGAGCGGGTTGCCTGAAGTGCCTTTAGCCTGAAGTCTCCACACTACCCGTCTCCACCCACATACCCACTACCCGTCTCCACCCATATACACACTACCCGTCTCCACCCACATACCCACTACCTGTCTCCACCCACATACCCACTACCCGTCTCCACCCACATACACACTTCCTGTCTCCACCCACATACCCACTACCAATCTCCATCCACATACCCACTACCCGTCTCCACCCACATACACACTTCCTGTCTCCACCCACATACCCACTACCCGTCTCCATCCACATACCCACTACCCGTCTCCACCCACATACCCACTACCCGTCTCCACCCATATACACACTACCCGTCTCCACCCACATACCCACTACCCGTCTCCACCCATATACACACTACCCGTCTCCACCCACATACCCACTACCCATCTCCACCCACATACCCACTACCAATCTCCATCCACATACCCACTACCCGTCTCCACCCACATACACACTACCCATCTCCACCCACATACCCACTACCTGGCTCTAATCCAAATACACACTACCAGTCTCCACCCACATACACACTTCCCGTCTCCGCTTGCATGCACATCCTCCCAGTCTCCTCCAACATACACGTCACCAAACACACACACATGCGCCCATCTTTCCACACATACAGTTCCTATGTCTATGCATACAGTTACCTTCCCCAACAACCACCATCACTCTCACCATCTACATTACACACTCCCTCCACCGCTGTAACTGTAACTTGCACTCAAAATTTGAAGTAACTTAAATCTACGGGAATTGAGCAGAACATTTCATATCAATCATCCTCATGTTTGAAACCAACCCGTTCTCGCACTTTCTTATAGTCAATATTGACTTATTAAATACGTGCAGATGTGACATACTAATTTATTGTGAATATTTTAGTTTACCTTGAAAAGCTTCAAAGAAAACACCTACCTTACCTAACCTTCTAAATATGTTAAGATAAGTATCTAATTGCTTCGTAATTACAATTAATACTTAACCTATACCTATAATAGGTAAAGAAATAATTGTAATTACGAAGCAATAAGATGCTTATCTTAACATACTAAGAAGGTTAGGTAAGGTCGGTGTTTTCAATGAAGCTTTTCAAGGTAAAATAAAATATTCAAAATAAATTATTAGTACACATATGCATATATTTAATAAGTCAATATTGACTTAAAGAAAGTGCGAGAACGGGTTGTTGAAACATACTGGGGCCGACTCCAACCAGCATATGAGAATCCTCATATAATTGGCCCAAATATTTGGCTACAAACCTTTGACTGACAAACAAACGGACATTAAATTTTTAGTTATTTTATTCTTATACATTAATACAAAAAAATCAACATATAAGTTGCATTGTTTATATGTTAAAGAAAGCTTACTTACCAGTATCCTCTAACCTAATATAGTGATTAGTCCTCAGTACTGTGTAACTTTGACTGAGCTGCTATTCATCAACACTTATCATAAACAAAGAGTACGCACATCATGTGAGTGGTGCAGTTCTGAACAGCTTCCTTTGTAAAATTATTTGACGTCATATTGTCCAATTAACCCTTAGACAGCGGCTTTGGAGAAATGGTCGTACCTGCCGAGACTCAAATAATACACCAAAATTTTTTAGAATTATAAATTTGTATGCAGAATATGAGTAAAACCCGAAAATAAGTGAATATTTATAGTTTCACTGCATAGAGGCGCCGTGTAGGTATGAGCCTGGCACTTGTCAATTCCTGGCACATGTCAATGCCCGGCACATGTCAACACCTGGTACTTGTCAATACCTGGCACTTGTCAACGCCTGGCACTTGGCAACGCCTGGCACATGTTAACGCCTGACACATGTTAACGCCTGGCACTTGTCAACGCCTAGCAAATGTCAACGCCTGGCACATGTTAACGCCTGGCACACGTCCACGCCTGGCACTTGTCAATGCCCGGCACATGTCAACGCCTGGTACTTGTCAATGCCTGACACATGTCAACTCCTGTCACTTGTCAACACCTGGCACATGTCCTCCCCTGGAACATGTTAATGACTGGCACTTGTCAATGCCTGGCACTTGTCAAAGCCTAGCACTTGTCAACGCCTGGCACTTGTCAATGCCTGGCAAATGTCAACGACTGGCCCTTGTCAATGCCTGGCACATGTCAATGACTGGCACTTGTCAACGCCTGGCACTTGTCAACGCCTGGCACTTGTCAACGCCTGGCACTTGTCAACTCCTGGCACATGTCAACGCCTGGCACATGTCAACGTCTGGCACATGTCAATGCCTGGCACATGTCAATGCCTGACACATGTCAACGCCTGGCACTTGTCCACGCCTGGCACATGTCAACGCCTGCCACGTGTCAAGGCCTGTAACTTGTCAATGCCTGGCACTTGTCAATGCCTGGCACATGTCAACCCCTGGCACGTGTCAACGCCTGGCACTTGTCAACGCCTGGCACTTTTCAACGCCTGGCACTTGTCAACGCCTAGCACTTGTCAATGCCCGGCACATGTCAATGCCTGGCACTTGTCAACGCCTGGCACTTGTCAACGCCTGGCACTCTTCAACGTCTGGCACTTGTCAATGCCTGGCACTTGTTAACGCCTGGCACATGTCAACGCCTGGCACATGTCAACGCCTGGCACATGTCAATGCTTGGCCCATGTAAACGCCTGGCACATGTCAATGCCTGGCACATGTCAAGGCCTGGCACTTGTCAAGGCCTAACACTTGTCAACTCCTGGCACTTGTCAACGCCTGGTACATGTCAACGCCTGGCACATGTCAACGACTGGCACTTGCCAATGCCTGGCACATGTCAACGCCTGCCACTTGTCAACGCCTGGCACTTATCAATGCCTGGAACTTGTCAACGCCTGGCACTTGTCAATGCCCGGCACATGTCAACGCCTGGCACTTGTCAACGCCTGGCACTTGTCAACGCCTGGAACTTGTCAACGCCAGGCACATGTCAACACCTAGCACATGTCAACGCCTGGCACTTGTCAAGGCCTGACACATGTCAACTCCTGGCACTTGTCAACGACTGGCACTTGTCAATGCCTGGCACATGTCAATGACTTGCACTTGTCAACGCCTGGAACTTGTCAACGCCTTGCACTTGTCAACGCCTGGCACATGTCAACGCCTGGCACATGTCAACGCCTGGCACATGTCAATGCCTGGCACATGTCAATGCCTGACACATGTCAGCGCCTGGCACTTGTCAACGCCTGGCACATGTCAACGCCTGGCACATGTCAACGCCTGGCACGTGTCAACGCCTGTATCTTGAAGTTATCTTGAGATGATTTCGGGGCTTTAGTGTCCCCGCGGCCCAGTCCTCGACCAGGCCTCCACCCCCAGGAAGCAGCCCGTGACAGCTGACTAACTCCCAGGTACCTATTTACTCCTAGGTAACAGGGGCATTCAGGGTGAAAGAAACTTTGCCCATTTGTATCTGCCTCGTGCGGGAATCGAACCCGCGCCACAGAATTACGAGTACTGCTCGCTATCCACCAGGCTACGAGGCCCCTGTAACTTGTCAATGCCTGGCACTTGTCAACGCCTGGCACATGTCAACCCATGGCACGTGTCAACGCCTGTAACTTGTCAATGCCTGGCACTTGTCAACGCCTGGCACTTGTCAACAATTGGCACATGTCAACGCCTGGCACTTGTCAACGCCTGGCACTTTTCAATGCCTGGCACATGTCAACGCCTGGCATATGTCAACGCCTGGCACTTGTCAACGCCTGGCACTTGTCAACGTCTGGCACTTGTCAATGCCTGGCACTTGGTAACGCCTGGCACATGTCAACGCCTGGCACATGTCAACGGCTGGCACATGTCAAGGCATGGCACTTGTCAAGGCCTGACACATGTCAACTCCTGGCACTTGTCAACGCCTGGTACATGTCAACGCCTAGCACATGTCAATGACTGGCACTTGCCAATGCCTGGCACATGTCAACCCCTGGCACTTGTCAACGCCTGGCACTTATCAATGCCTGGAACTTGTCAACGCCTGGCACTTGTCAATGCCCGGCACATGTCAATGCCTGGCACTTGACAACGCCTGGCACTTGTCAACGCCTGGAACTTGTCAACGCCAGGCACATGTAAACACCTGGCACATGTCAACGCCTGGCACTTGTCAAGGCATGACACATGTCAACTCCTGGCACTTGTCAACGCCTGGCACTTGTCAATGCCTGGCACATGTCAATGCCTGGCACTTGTTAACGCCTGGAACTTGTCAACGCCTGGCACATGTCAACGCCTGGCACATGTCAACGCCTGGCACTTGTCAACGCCTGGTACTTGTCAATGCCCGGCACATGTCAATGCCTGGTACTTGTCAACGCCTGGCACTTGTCAACGCCTGGCACATGTCAACGCCTGGCACATGTTAACGCCTGGCACACGTCCACGCCTGGCACATGTCAACGTCTGGCACATGTCGACGCCTGGCACATGTTAACGCCTGGCACACGTCCACGCCTGGCACATGTCAACGACTGGCACTTGTCAATGCCTGACACATGTCAACTCCTGTCACTTGTCAACGCCTGGCATATGTCAACCCCTGGCACGTGTCAATGTCTGGCACTTGTCAATGCCTGGCACTTGTCAATGCCTGGCACATGTCAACGCCTGGCACTTGTCAATGCCTGACACATGTCAACTCCTGTCACTTGTCAACGCCTGGCACATGTCAACCCCTGGCACGTGTCCACGCCTGGCACTTGTCAATGCCTGGCACTTGTCAATGCCTGGCACATGTCAACGACTGGCACTTGTCAATGCCTGGCACATGTCAACGCCTAGCACTTGTCAACGCCTGGCACTTGTCAACGCCTGGCACTTGTCAACGCCTGGCACATGTCAACGCCTGGCACATGTCAATGCCTGGCTAATGTCAACGCCTGGCACTTGTCCATGCCTGGCACATGTCAACGACTGGCACTTGTCAACGCCTAGCACATGTCAACGCCTGGCACATGTCCTCCCCTGGAACATGTTAATGACTGGCACTTGTCAATGCCTGGCAAATGTCAACGACTGGCCCTTGTCAATGCCTGGCACATGTCAATGACTGGCACTTGTCAACGCCTGGCACTTGTCAACGCCTGGCACTTGTCAACGCCTGGCACTTGTCAACTCCTGGCACATGTCAACGCCTGGCACATGTCAACGTCTGGCACATGTCAATGCCTGGCACATGTCAATGCCTGACACATGTCAACGCCTGGCACTTGTCCACGCCTGGCACATGTCAACGCCTGCCACGTGTCAAGGCCTGTAACTTGTCAATGCCTGGCACTTGTCAATGCCTGGCACATGTCAACCCCTGGCACGTGTCAACGCCTGGCACTTGTCAACGCCTGGCACTTTTCAACGCCTGGCACTTGTCAACGCCTAGCACTTGTCAATGCCCGGCACATGTCAATGCCTGGCACTTGTCAACGCCTGGCACTTGTCAACGCCTGGCACTCTTCAACGTCTGGCACTTGTCAATGCCTGGCACTTGTTAACGCCTGGCACATGTCAACGCCTGGCACATGTCAACGCCTGGCACATGTCAATGCTTGGCCCATGTAAACGCCTGGCACATGTCAATGCCTGGCACATGTCAAGGCCTGGCACTTGTCAAGGCCTAACACTTGTCAACTCCTGGCACTTGTCAACGCCTGGTACATGTCAACGCCTGGCACATGTCAACGACTGGCACTTGCCAATGCCTGGCACATGTCAACGCCTGCCACTTGTCAACGCCTGGCACTTATCAATGCCTGGAACTTGTCAACGCCTGGCACTTGTCAATGCCCGGCACATGTCAACGCCTGGCACTTGTCAACGCCTGGCACTTGTCAACGCCTGGAACTTGTCAACGCCAGGCACATGTCAACACCTAGCACATGTCAACGCCTGGCACTTGTCAAGGCCTGACACATGTCAACTCCTGGCACTTGTCAACGACTGGCACTTGTCAATGCCTGGCACATGTCAATGACTTGCACTTGTCAACGCCTGGAACTTGTCAACGCCTTGCACTTGTCAACGCCTGGCACATGTCAACGCCTGGCACATGTCAACGCCTGGCACATGTCAATGCCTGGCACATGTCAATGCCTGACACATGTCAGCGCCTGGCACTTGTCAACGCCTGGCACATGTCAACGCCTGGCACATGTCAACGCCTGGCACGTGTCAACGCCTGTATCTTGAAGTTATCTTGAGATGATTTCGGGGCTTTAGTGTCCCCGCGGCCCAGTCCTCGACCAGGCCTCCACCCCCAGGAAGCAGCCCGTGACAGCTGACTAACTCCCAGGTACCTATTTACTCCTAGGTAACAGGGGCATTCAGGGTGAAAGAAACTTTGCCCATTTGTATCTGCCTCGTGCGGGAATCGAACCCGCGCCACAGAATTACGAGTACTGCTCGCTATCCACCAGGCTACGAGGCCCCTGTAACTTGTCAATGCCTGGCACTTGTCAACGCCTGGCACATGTCAACCCATGGCACGTGTCAACGCCTGTAACTTGTCAATGCCTGGCACTTGTCAACGCCTGGCACTTGTCAACAATTGGCACATGTCAACGCCTGGCACTTGTCAACGCCTGGCACTTTTCAATGCCTGGCACATGTCAACGCCTGGCATATGTCAACGCCTGGCACTTGTCAACGCCTGGCACTTGTCAACGTCTGGCACTTGTCAATGCCTGGCACTTGGTAACGCCTGGCACATGTCAACGCCTGGCACATGTCAACGGCTGGCACATGTCAAGGCATGGCACTTGTCAAGGCCTGACACATGTCAACTCCTGGCACTTGTCAACGCCTGGTACATGTCAACGCCTAGCACATGTCAATGACTGGCACTTGCCAATGCCTGGCACATGTCAACCCCTGGCACTTGTCAACGCCTGGCACTTATCAATGCCTGGAACTTGTCAACGCCTGGCACTTGTCAATGCCCGGCACATGTCAATGCCTGGCACTTGACAACGCCTGGCACTTGTCAACGCCTGGAACTTGTCAACGCCAGGCACATGTAAACACCTGGCACATGTCAACGCCTGGCACTTGTCAAGGCATGACACATGTCAACTCCTGGCACTTGTCAACGCCTGGCACTTGTCAATGCCTGGCACATGTCAATGCCTGGCACTTGTTAACGCCTGGAACTTGTCAACGCCTGGCACATGTCAACGCCTGGCACATGTCAACGCCTGGCACTTGTCAACGCCTGGTACTTGTCAATGCCCGGCACATGTCAATGCCTGGTACTTGTCAACGCCTGGCACTTGTCAACGCCTGGCACATGTCAACGCCTGGCACATGTTAACGCCTGGCACACGTCCACGCCTGGCACATGTCAACGTCTGGCACATGTCGACGCCTGGCACATGTTAACGCCTGGCACACGTCCACGCCTGGCACATGTCAACGACTGGCACTTGTCAATGCCTGACACATGTCAACTCCTGTCACTTGTCAACGCCTGGCATATGTCAACCCCTGGCACGTGTCAATGTCTGGCACTTGTCAATGCCTGGCACTTGTCAATGCCTGGCACATGTCAACGCCTGGCACTTGTCAATGCCTGACACATGTCAACTCCTGTCACTTGTCAACGCCTGGCACATGTCAACCCCTGGCACGTGTCCACGCCTGGCACTTGTCAATGCCTGGCACTTGTCAATGCCTGGCACATGTCAACGACTGGCACTTGTCAATGCCTGGCACATGTCAACGCCTAGCACTTGTCAACGCCTGGCACTTGTCAACGCCTGGCACTTGTCAACGCCTGGCACATGTCAACGCCTGGCACATGTCAATGCCTGGCTAATGTCAACGCCTGGCACTTGTCCATGCCTGGCACATGTCAACGACTGGCACTTGTCAACGCCTAGCACATGTCAACGCCTGGCACTTGTCAACGCATGGCACTTTTCAACGCCTGGCACTTGTCAACGCCTGGCACTTTTCAACGCCTGGCACTTGTCAACGACTGGCACTTGTCAATTCCCGGCACATGTCAATGCCTGGCACATGTCAATGCCTGACACATGTCAACGCCTGGCACTTGTCAACGCCTGGCACATGTCAACGCCTGCCACATGTCAACGCCTGGCACGGGTCAACGCCTGTAACTTGTCAATGCCTGGCACTTGTCAACGCCGGTCACATGTCAACCCCTGGCAGGTGTCAACGCCTGTAACTTGTCAATGCCTGGCACTTGTCAACGCCTGGCACTTTTCAATGCCTGGCACATGTCAACGCCCGGCACATGTCAACGCCTGGCACATGTCAACGCCTGGCACATGTCAACGCCTGGCACATGTCAATGCTTGGCCCATGTCAACGCCTGGCACATGTCAATGCCTGGCACATGTCAAGGCCTGGCACATGTCAATGACTGGCACTTGCCAATGCCTGGCACATGTCAACTCCTGGTACATGTCAACGCCTGGCACATGTCAATGACTGGCACTTGCCAATGCCTGGCACATGTCAACGCCTGGCACTTGTCAACGCCTGGCACTTATCAATGCCTGGAACTTGTCAACGCCTGGCACTTGTCAATGCCCGGCACATGTCAACGCCTGGCACTTGTCAACGCCTGGCACTTGTCAAAGCCTGGAACTTGTCAACGCCAGGCACATGTCAACACTTGGCACATGTCAACGCCTGGCACTTGTCAAGGCCTGACACATGTACACTCCTGGCACTTGTCAACGACTGGCACTTGTCAATGCCTGGCACATGTCAATGCCTGGCACTTGCCAACGCCTGGAACTTGTCAATGCCTGGTACTTGTCAATACCTGGCATTTGTCAACGCCTGGCATATGTCAACGCCTTGCACTTGTCAACGCCTGGCACTTGTCAACGCCTGGCACATGTCAACGCCTGGCACATGTTAACGCCTGGCACACGTCCACGCCTGGCACTTGTCAACGCCTGGCACTTGTCAACGCCTGGCACATGTCAACGCCTGGCACATGTTAACGCCTGGCACACGTCCACGCCTGGCACATGTCAACGCCTGGCACATGCCAACGCCTGGCACATGTCAACGCCTGGCACATGTTAACGCCTGGCACTTGTCAACGCCTGGAACTTGTCAACGCCAGGCACATGTCAACACCTGGCACATGTCAACGCCTGGCACTTGTCAAGGCCTGACACATGTCAACTCCTGGCACTTGTCAACGACTGGCACTTGTCAATGCCTGGCACATGTCAATGCCTGGCACTTGTCAACGCCTGGAACTTGTCAACGCCTGGCACATGTCCACGCCTGGCACATGTCAACTCCTGGCACTTGTCAACGCCTGGCACTTGTCAACGCCTGGCACTTGTCAATGCCCGGCACATGTCAATGCCTGGTACTTGTCAATTCCTGGCATTTGTTAACGCCTGACACACGTCCACGCCTGGCACATGTCAACGACTGGCACTTGTCAATGCCTGACACATGTCAACTCCTGTCACTTGTCAACGCCTGGCACATGTCAACCCCTGGCACGTGTCAACGCCTGGCACTTGTCAATGCCTGGCACTTGTCAATGCCTGGCACATGTCAACGCCTGGCACATGTCAATGACTGGCACTTGTAAATGCCTGGCACATGTCAACGCCTGGCACTTGTCAACGCCTGGCACTTTTCAACGCCTGGCACTTGTCAATGCCTGGCACTTGTCAATGCCCGGCGCATGTCAATGCCTGGTACTTGTCAATACCTGGCATTTGTCAACGCCTGGCATATGTCAACGCCTGGCACTTGTCAACGTCTGGCACTTGTCAATGCCTGGCACTTGGTAACGCCTGGCACATGTCAACGCCTGGCACATGTGAACGGCTGGCACATGTCAAGGCATGGCACTTGTCAAGGCCTGACACATGTCAACTCCTGGCACTTGTCAACGCCTGGTACATGTCAACGCCTAGCACATGTCAATGACTGGCACTTGCCAATGCCTGGCACATGTCAACCCCTGGCACTTGTCAACGCCTGGCACTTATCAATGCCTGGAACTTGTCAACGCCTGGCACTTGTCAATGCCCGGCACATGTCAATGCCTGGCACTTGACAACGCCTGGCACTTGTCAACGCCTGGAACTTGTCAACGCCAGGCACATGTAAACACCTGGCACATGTCAACGCCTGGCACTTGTCAAGGCATGACACATGTCAACTCCTGGCACTTGTCAACGCCTGGCACTTGTCAATGCCTGGCACATGTCAATGCCTGGCACTTGTTAACGCCTGGAACTTGTCAACGCCTGGCACATGTCAACGCCTGGCACATGTCAACGCCTGGCACTTGTCAACGCCTGGTACTTGTCAATGCCCGGCACATGTCAATGCCTGGTACTTGTCAACGCCTGGCACTTGTCAACGCCTGGCACATGTCAACGCCTGGCACATGTTAACGCCTGGCACACGTCCACGCCTGGCACATGTCAACGTCTGGCACATGTCGACGCCTGGCACATGTTAACGCCTGGCACACGTCCACGCCTGGCACATGTCAACGACTGGCACTTGTCAATGCCTGACACATGTCAACTCCTTTCACTTCTCAACGCCTGGCATATGTCAACCCCTGGCACGTGTCAATGTCTGGCACTTGTCAATGCCTGGCACTTGTCAATGCCTGGCACATGTCAACGCCTGGCACTTGTCAATGCCTGACACATGTCAACTCCTGTCACTTGTCAACGCCTGGCACATGTCAACCCCTGGCACGTGTCCACGCCTGGCACTTGTCAATGCCTGGCACTTGTCAATGCCTGGCACATGTCAACGACTGGCACTTGTCAATGCCTGGCACATGTCAACGCCTAGCACTTGTAAACGCCTGGCACTTGTCAACGCCTGGCACTTGTCAACGCCTGGCACATGTCAACGCCTGGCACATGTCAATGCCTGGCTAATGTCAACGCCTGGCACTTGTCCATGCCTGGCACATGTGAACGACTGGCACTTGTCAATGCCTAGCACATGTCAACGCCTGGCACTTGTCAACGCATGGCACTTTTCAACGCCTGGCACTTGTCAACGCCTGGCACTTTTCAACGCCTGGCACTTGTCAACGACTGGCACTTGTCAATTCCCGGCACATGTCAATGCCTGGCACATGTCAATGCCTGACACATGTCAACGCCTGGCACTTGTCAACGCCTGGCACATGTCAACGCCTGCCACATGTCAACGCCTGGCACGGGTCAACGCCTGTAACTTGTCAATGCCTGGCACTTGTCAACGCCGGTCACATGTCAACCCCTGGCAGGTGTCAACGCCTGTAACTTGTCAATGCCTGGCACTTGTCAACGCCTGGCACTTTTCAATGCCTGGCACATGTCAACGCCCGGCACATGTCAACGCCTGGCACATGTCAACGCCTGGCACACGTCAACGCCTGGCACATGTCAATGCTTGGCCCATGTCAACGCCTGGCACATGTCAATGCCTGGCACATGTCAAGGCCTGGCACATGTCAATGACTGGCACTTGCCAATGCCTGGCACATGTCAACTCCTGGTACATGTCAACGCCTGGCACATGTCAATGACTGGCACTTGCCAATGCCTGGCACATGTCAACGCCTGGCACTTGTCAACGCCTGGCACTTATCAATGCCTGGAACTTGTCAACGCCTGGCACTTGTCAATGCCCGGCACATGTCAACGCCTGGCACTTGTCAACGCCTGGCACTTGTCAAAGCCTGGAACTTGTCAACGCCAGGCACATGTCAACACTTGGCACATGTCAACGCCTGGCACTTGTCAAGGCCTGACACATGTACACTCCTGGCACTTGTCAACGACTGGCACTTGTCAATGCCTGGCACATGTCAATGCCTGGCACTTGCCAACGCCTGGAACTTGTCAATGCCTGGTACTTGTCAATACCTGGCATTTGTCAACGCCTGGCATATGTCAACGCCTTGCACTTGTCAACGCCTGGCACTTGTCAACGCCTGGCACATGTCAACGCCTGGCACATGTTAACGCCTGGCACACGTCCACGCCTGGCATTTGTCAACGCCTGGCACTTGTCAACGCCTGGCACATGTCAACGCCTGGCACTTGTCAACGCCTGGCACTTGTCGACGACTGGCACTTGTCAATGCCTGCCACATATCAACGCCTGGCACTTGTCAACGCCTGGCACTTATTAATGCCTGGTACATGTCAACGCCTGGCACTTGTCAACGCATGGCACATGTCAACGCCTGGCACATGTCAACGCCTGGCACTTGTCAATGCCTGGCACATGTCAACGCCTGGCACATGTCAACGCCTGGCACTTGTCAACACCTGGCATTTGTCAACGCCTGGCACTTGTCAACGCCTGGCACTTGTCAACGCCTGGCACTTGTCAACGCCTGGTACATGTCAACGCCTGGCACATGTCAATGACTGGCACTTGCCAATGCCTAGCACATGTCAACGCCTGGCACTTGTCAACGCCTGGCACTTATCAATGCCTGGAACTTGTCAACGCCTGGCACTTGTCAACGCCTGGCACCTGTCAACGCCTGGCACATGTTAACGCCTGGCACACCTCCACGTCTGGCACATATCAACGCCTGGCACATGCCAACGCCTGGCACATGTCAACGCCTGGCACATGCCAACGCCTGGCACATGTCAACGCCTGGCACATGTTAACGCCTGGCACACGTCCACGCCTGGCACATATCAACGCCTGGCACATGCCAACGCCTGGCACATGTCAACGCCTGGCACATGCCAACGCCTGGCACATGCCAACGCCTGGCACATGTCAACGCCTGGCACATGTTAACGCCTGGCACTTGTCAACGCCTGGAACTTGTCAACGCCAGGCACATGTCAACACCTGGCACATGTCAATGCCTGGCACTTGTCAACGCCTGGAACTTGTCAACGCCTGGCACATGTCCACGCCTGGCACATGTCAACGCCTGGCACATGTCAATGCCTGGCACTTGTCAACGCCTGGAACTTGTCAACGCCTGGCACATGTCCACGCCTGGCACATGTCAACGCCTGGCACTTGTCAACGCCTGGCACTTGTCGACGACTGGCACTTGTCAATGCCTGGCACATGTCAATGCCTGGCACTTGTCAACGCCTGGAACTTGTCAACGCCTGGCACATGTCCACGCCTGGCACATGTCAACGACTGGCACTTGTCAATGCCTGACACATGTCAACTCCTGTCACTTGTTAACGCCTGGCACATGTCAACCCCTGGCACGTTTTAATGCCTGGCACTTGTCAATGCATGGCACTTGTCAATGCCTGCCACATGTCAACGCCAGGCACTTGTCAATGCCTGACACATGTCAACTCCTGTCACTTGTCAACGCCTTGCACATGTCAACCCCTGGCACATGTCAACGCCTGGCACTTGTCAATGCCTGGCACTTGTCAATGCCTGGCACATGTCAACGCCTGGCACATGTCAATGACTGGCACTTGTCAATGCCTGGCACATGTCAACGTCTGGCACTTGTCAACGCCTGGCACATGTCAACGCCTGGCACATGTCAACGCCTGGACATGTCAACGCCTAGCACATGTCAACGCCTGGCACATGTCAACGCCTGTAACTTGTCAATGCCTGGCACTTGTCTTCGCCTGGCACTTGTCAACCCCTAGCACGTGTCAACGCCTGTAACTTGTCAATGCATGGCACTTGTCAACGCCTGGCACTTGTCAACGCCTGGCACTTGTCAACGCTGGGCACTTTTCATTGCCTGGCACATGTCAACGCCTGGCACTTGTCAACGCCTGGAACTTGTCAACGTAGGGCACTTGTCAATGCCTGGCATTTGTCAATGCCTGACACTTGTTAACGCCTGGCACATGTCAATGCTTGGCCCATGTCAACGCCTGGCACATGTCAATGCCTGGCACATGTCAATGCCTGGCACTTGTCAAGCCTTGACGCATTTCAATGCCTGGCACATGTCAACTCCTGGCACTTGTCAACGCCTGGCACATGTCAACGCCTGGCACATGTCAACGCCTGGCACTTGTCAACGCCTGGCACTTATCAATGCCTTGCACATGTCAACTCCTGAAACGTGTCAACGCCTGGCACATGTCAACGCCTGGCACATGTCAATACTTGGCCCATGTCAACGCCTGGCACATGTCAATGCCTGGCTCATGTCAAGGCCTGGCACTTATCAAGGCCTGACACATGTCAACTCCTGGCACTTGTCAACGCCTGGTACATGTCAACGCCTGGCACATGTCAATGACTGGCACTTGCCAATGCCTAGCACATGTCAACGCCTGGCACTTGTCAACGCCTGGCACTTATCAATGCCTGGAACTTGTCAACGCCTGGCACTTGTCAATGCCCGGCACTTGTCAACGCCTGGCACTTGTCAACGCCTGGCACTTGTCAAAGCCTGGAACTTGTCAACGCCAGGCACATGTCAACACCTGGCACATGTCAACGCCTGGCACTTGTGAAGGCCTGACACATGTACACTCCTGGCACTTGTCAACGACTGGCACTTGTCAATGCCTGGCACATGTCAATGCCTGGCACTTGTCAACGCCTGGAACTTGTCAATGCCTGGCACATGTCAATGCCTGGCACTTGTTACCGCCTGGCACATATCAAGCAACTGGCACTTGTCAATGCCTGGCACATGTCAACGCCTGGCACTTGTCAACGCCTGGCACTTATCAATGCCTGGTACATGTCAACGCCTGGCACTTGTCAACGCATGGCACATGTCAACGCCTGGCACATGTCAACGCCTGACACTTGTCAATGCCTGGCACATGTCAACGCCTGGCACTTGTCAACGCCTGGCACTTATCAATGCCTGGTACATGTCAACGCCTGGAACTTGTCAACGCCTGGCACATGTCAACGCCTGGCACATGTCAACGCCTGGAACTTGTCAACGCTTGGCACTTGTCAACGCTTGGCACTTGTCAACGCCTGGCACTTGTCAATGCCTGGCACATGTCAACGCCTGGCACTTGTCAATGCCTGGCTCATGTCAACACCTGGCACTTCTCAGTGCCTGGCACTTGTCAACGCCTGGCATTTGTCAACGCCTGGCACTTGTCACGCCTGGCACTTGTCAACACATGGCACATGTCAACGCCTGGCACTTGTCATTCTTGGCACTTGTCAACACATGGCACATGTCAACGCCTGGCACTTGATAACGCCTGGCACATGTCAACGGCTGGCACTTGTCAACGCCTGGCACTTGTCAACGCCTGGCACTTGTCAAGGCCTGGCACTTGTCAACGCCTGGCACTTGTCAACGCCTGGCACATGTCAACGCCTGGCACTTGTCAACGCCTGGCACTTGTCAACGCCTGGCACGTGTCAACGTCTGGCACTTGTCAACGCCTGGCACTTGTCAACGCCTGGTACATGTCAACGCCTGGCACATGTCAATGACTGGCAATTGCCAATGCCTAGCACATGTCAACGCCTGGCAGTTGTCAACGCCTGGCACTTATCATTGCCTGGAACTTGTCAACGCCTGGCACTTGTCAACGCCTGGCACATATCAACGCCTGGCACATGTTAACGCCTGGCACACGTCCACGCCTGGCACATATCAACGCCTGGCACATGCCAACGCCTGGCACATGTCAACGCCTGGCACATGCCAACGCCTGGCACATGCCAACGCCTGGCACATGTCAACGCCTGGCACATGTTAACGCCTGGCACTTGTCAACGCCTGGAACTTGTCAACGCCAGGCACATGTCAACACCTGGCACATGTCAATGCCTGGCACTTGTCAACGCCTGGAACTTGTCAACGCCTGGCACATGTCCACGCCTGGCACATGTCAACGCCTGGCACATGTCAATGCCTGGCACTTGTCAACGCCTGGAACTTGTCAACGCCTGGCACATGTCCACGCCTGGCATATGTCAACGCCTGGCACTTGTCAACGCCTGGCACTTGTCAACGACTGGCACTTGTCAATGCCTGGCACTTGTCAACGACTGGCACTTGTCAACGCCTGGAACTTGTCAACGCCTGGCACATGTCCACGCCTGGCTCATGTCAACGACTGGCACTTGTCAATGCCTGACACATGTCAACTCCTGTCACTTGTCAACGCCTGGCACATGTCAACCCCTGGCACGTGTCAATGCCTGGCACTTGTCAATGCATGGCACTAGTCAATGCCTTCCACATGTCAACGCCAGGCACTTGTCAATGCCTGACACATGTCAACTCCTGTCACTTGTCAACGCCTTGCACATGTCAACCCCTGGCACATGTCAACGCCTGGCACTTGTCAATGCCTGGCACTTGTCAATGCCTGGCACATGTCAACGCCTGGCACATGTCAATGACTGGCACTTGTCAATGCCTGGCACATGTCAACGCCTGGCACTTGTCAACGCCTGGCACATGTCAACGCCTGGCACATGTCAACGCCTGGACATGTCAACGCCTAGCACATGTCAACGCCTGGCACATGTCAACGCCTGTAACTTGTCAATGCCTGGCACTTGTCTTCGCCTGGCACTTGTCAACCCCTAGCACGTCTCAACGACTGTAACTTGTCAATGCCTGGCACTTGTCAACGCCTGGCACTTGTCAACGCCTGGCACATGTCAACGCCTGGCACATGTCAACGCCTGGCACTTGTCAACGCCTGGCACTTGTCAACGCTGGGCACTTTTCATTGCCTGGCACATGTCAACGCCTGGCACTTGTCAACGCCTGGAACTTGTCAACGTAGGGCACTTGTCAACGCCTGGCATTTGTCAATGCCTGACACTTGTTAACGCCTGGCACATGTCAATGCTTGGCTAATGTCAACGCCTGGCACATGTCAATGCCTGGCACATGTCAATGCCTGGCACTTGTCAAGCCCTGACGCATGTCAATGCCTGGCACATGTCAACTCCTGGCACTTGTCAACGCCTGGCACATGTCAACGCATGGCACATGTCAACGCCTGGCACTTGTCAACGCCTGGCACTTATCAATGCCCTGCACATGTCAACTCCTGAAACGTGTCAACGCCTGGCACATGTCAACGCCTGGCACATGTCAACGCCTGGCACATGTCACTGCTTGGCCCATGTCAACGCCTGGCACATGTCAATGCCTGGCTCATGTCAAGGCCTGGCACTTATCAAGGCCTGACACATGTCAACTCCTGGCACTTGTCAACGCCTGGTACATGTCAACGCCTGGCACATGTCAATGACTGGCACTTGTCAATGCCTAGCACATGTCAACGCCTGGCACTTGTCAACGCCTGGCACTTATCAATGCCTGGAACTTGTCAACTCCTGGCACTTGTCAATGCCCGGCACATGTCAACGCCTGGCACTTGTCAACGCCTGGCAATTGCCAATGCCTAGCACATGTCAACGCCTGGCAGTTGTCAACGCCTGGCACTTATCATTGCCTGGAACTTGTCAACGCCTGGCACTTGTCAACGCCTGGCACATGTCAACGCCTGGCACATGTTAACGCCTGGCACACGTCCACGCCTGGCACATATCAACGCCTGGCACATGCCAACGCCTGGCACATGTCAACGCCTGGCACATGCCAACGCCTGGCACATGCCAACGCCTGGCACATGTCAACGTCTGGCACATGTTAACGCCTGGCACTTGTCAACGCCTGGAACTTGTCAACGCCAGGCACATGTCAACACCTGGCACATGTCAATGCCTGGCACTTGTCAACGCCTGGAACTTGTCAACGCCTGGCACATGTCCACGCCTGGCACATGTCAACGCCTGGCACATGTCAATGCCTGGCACTTGTCAACGCCTGGAACTTGTCAACGCCTGGCACATGTCCACGCCTGGCATATGTCAACGCCTGGCACTTGTCAACGCCTGGCACTTGTCAACGACTGGCACTTGTCAATGCCTGGCACTTGTCAACGACTGGCACTTGTCAACGCCTGGAACTTGTCAACGCCTGGCACATGTCCACGCCTGGCTCATGCCAACGACTGGCACTTGTCAATGCCTGACACATGTCAACTCCTGTCACTTGTCAACGCCTGGCACATGTCAACCCCTGGCACGTGTCAATGCCTGGCACTTGTCAATGCATGGCACTAGTCAATGCCTTCCACATGTCAACGCCAGGCACTTGTCAATGCCTGACACATGTCAACTCCTGTCACTTGTCAACGCCTTGCACATGTCAACCCCTGGCACATGTCAACGCCTGGCACTTGTCAATGCCTGGCACTTGTCAATGCCTGGCACATGTCAACGCCTGGCACATGTCAATGACTGGCACTTGTCAATGCCTGGCACATGTCAACGCCTGGCACTTGTCAACGCCTGGCACATGTCAACGCCTGGCACATGTCAACGCCTGGACATGTCAACGCCTAGCACATGTCAACGCCTGGCACATGTCAACGCCTGTAACTTGTCAATGCCTGGCACTTGTCTTCGCCTGGCACTTGTCAACCCCTAGCACGTCTCAACGACTGTAACTTGTCAATGCCTGGCACTTGTCAACGCCTGGCACTTGTCAACGCCTGGCACATGTCAACGCCTGGCACATATCAACGCCTGGCACTTGTCAACGCCTGGCACTTGTCAACGCTGGGCACTTTTCATTGCCTGGCACATGTCAACGCCTGGCACTTGTCAACGCCTGGAACTTGTCAACGTAGGGCACTTGTCAACGCCTGGCATTTGTCAATGCCTGACACTTGTTAACGCCTGGCACATGTCAATGCTTGGCTAATGTCAACGCCTGGCACATGTCAATGCCTGGCACATGTCAATGCCTGGCACTTGTCAAGCCCTGACGCATGTCAATGCCTGGCACATGTCAACTCCTGGCACTTGTCAACGCCTGGCACATGTCAACGCATGGCACATGTCAACGCCTAGCACTTGTCAACGCCTGGCACTTATCAATGCCTTGCATATGTCAACTCCTGAAACGTGTCAACGCCTGGCACATGTCAACGCCTGGCACATGTCAACGCCTGGCACATGTCACTGCTTGGCCCATGTCAACGCCTGGCACATGTCAATGCCTGGCTCATGTCAAGGCCTGGCACTTATCAAGGCCTGACACATGTCAACTCCTGGCACTTGTCAACGCCTGGTACATGTCAACGCCTGGCACATGTCAATGACTAGCACTTGCCAATGCCTAGCACATGTCAACGCCTGGCACTTGTCAACGCCTGGCACTTATCAATGCCTGGAACTTGTCAACTCCTGGCACTTGTCAATGCCCGGCACATGTCAACGCCTGGCACTTGTCAACGCCTGGCAATTGCCAATGCCTAGCACATGTCAACGCCTGGCAGTTGTCAACGCCTGGCACTTATCATTGCCTGGAACTTGTCAACGCCTGGCACTTGTCAACGCCTGGCACATGTCAACGCCTGGCACATGTTAACGCCTGGCACACGTCCACGCCTGGCACATATCAACGCCTGGCACATGCCAACGCCTGGCACATGCCAACGCCTGGCACATGTCAACGCCTGGCACATGTTAACGCCTGGCACTTGTCAACGCCTGGAACTTGTCAACGCCAGGCACATGTCAACACCTGGCACATGTCAATGCCTGGCACTTGTCAACGCCTGGAACTTGTCAACGCCTGGCACATGTCCACGCCTGGCACATGTCAACGCCTGGCACATGTCAATGCCTGGCACTTGTCAACGCCTGGAACTTGTCAACGCCTGGCACATGTCCACGCCTGGCATATGTCAACGCCTGGCACTTGTCAACGCCTGGCACTTGTCAACGACTGGCACTTGTCAATGCCTGGCACTTGTCAACGACTGGCACTTGTCAACGCCTGGAACTTGTCAACGCCTGGCACATGTCCACGCCTGGCTCATGCCAACGACTGGCACTTGTCAATGCCTGACACATGTCAACTCCTGTCACTTGTCAACGCCTGGCACATGTCAACCCCTGGCACGTGTCAATGCCTGGCACTTGTCAATGCATGGCACTAGTCAATGCCTTCCACATGTCAACGCCAGGCACTTGTCAATGCCTGACACATGTCAACTCCTGTCACTTGTCAACGCCTTGCACATGTCAACCCCTGGCACATGTCAACGCCTGGCACTTGTCAATGCCTGGCACTTGTCAATGCCTGGCACATGTCAACGCCTGGCACATGTCAATGACTGGCACTTGTCAATGCCTGGCACATGTCAACGCCTGGCACTTGTCAACGCCTGGCACATGTCAACGCCTGGCACATGTCAACGCCTGGACATGTCAACGCCTAGCACATGTCAACGCCTGGCACATGTCAACGCCTGTAACTTGTCAATGCCTGGCACTTGTCTTCGCCTGGCACTTGTCAACCCCTAGCACGTCTCAACGACTGTAACTTGTCAATGCCTGGCACTTGTCAACGCCTGGCACTTGTCAACGCCTGGCATATGTCAACGCCTGGCACATGTCAACGCCTGGCACTTGTCAACGCCTGGCACTTGTCAACGCTGGGCACTTTTCATTGCCTGGCACATGTCAACGCCTGGCACTTGTCAACGCCTGGAACTTGTCAACGTAGGGCACTTGTCAACGCCTGGCATTTGTCAATGCCTGACACTTGTTAACGCCTGGCACATGTCAATGCTTGGCTAATGTCAACGCCTGGCACATGTCAATGCCTGGCACATGTCAATGCCTGGCACTTGTCAAGCCCTGACGCATGTCAATGCCTGGCACATGTCAACGCCTGGCACTTGTCAACGCCTGGCACATGTCAACGCATGGCACATGTCAACGCCTGGCACTTGTCAACGCCTGGCACTTATCAATGCCTTGCACATGTCAACTCCTGAAACGTGTCAACGCCTGGCACATGTCAACGCCTGGCACATGTCAACGCCTGGCACATGTCACTGCTTGGCCCATGTCAACGCCTGGCACATGTCAATGCCTGGCTCATGTCAAGGCCTGGCACTTATCAAGGCCTGACACATGTCAACTCCTGGCACTTGTCAACGCCTGGTACATGTCAACGCCTGGCACATGTCAATGACTGGCACTTGCCAATGCCTAGCACATGTCAACGCCTGGCACTTGTCAACGCCTGGCACTTATCAATGCCTGGAACTTGTCAACTCCTGGCACTTGTCAATGCCCGGCACATGTCAACGCCTGGCACTTGTCAACGCCTGGCACTTGTCAAAGCCTGGAACTTGTCAACGCCAGGCACATGTCAACACCTGGCACATGTCAACGCCTGGCACTTGTGAAGGCCTGACACATGTACACTCCTGGCACTTGTCAACGACTGGCACTTGTCAATGCCTGGCACATGTCAATGCCTGGCACTTGTCAACGCCTGGAACTTGTCAATGCCTGGCACATGTCAATGCCTGGCACTTGTTACCGCCTGGCACATGTCAACGCCTGGCACTTGTCAACGCCTGGCACTTATCAATGCCTGGTACATGTCAACGCCTGGCACTTGTCAACGCATGGCACATGTCAACGCCTGGCACATGTCAACGCCTGGCACTTGTCAATGCCTGGCACATGTCAACGCCTGGCACTTGTCAACGCCTGGCACTTATCAATGCCTGGTACATGTCAACGCCTGGAACTTGTCAACGCCTGGCACATGTCAACGCCTGGCACATGTCAACCCCTGGCACGTTTTAATGCCTGGCACTTGTCAATGCATGGCACTTGTCAATGCCTGCCACATGTCAACGCCAGGCACTTGTCAATGCCTGACACATGTCAACTCCTGTCACTTGTCAACGCCTTGCACATGTCAACCCCTGGCACATGTCAACGCCTGGCACTTGTCAATGCCTGGCACTTGTCAATGCCTGGCACATGTCAACGCCTGGCACATGTCAATGACTGGCACTTGTCAATGCCTGGCACATGTCAACGTCTGGCACTTGTCAACGCCTGGCACATGTCAACGCCTGGCACATGTCAACGCCTGGACATGTCAACGCCTAGCACATGTCAACGCCTGGCACATGTCAACGCCTGTAACTTGTCAATGCCTGGCACTTGTCTTTGCCTGGCACTTGTCAACCCCTAGCACGTGTCAACGCCTGTAACTTGTCAATGCAAGGCACTTGTCAACGCCTGGCACTTGTCAACGCCTGGCACTTGTCAACGCTGGGCACTTTTCATTGCCTGGCACATGTCAACGCCTGGCACTTGTCAACGCCTGGAACTTGTCAACGTAGGGCACTTGTCAATGCCTGGCATTTGTCAATGCCTGACACTTGTTAACGCCTGGCACATGTCAATGCTTGGCCCATGTCAACGCCTGGCACATGTCAATGCCTGGCACATGTCAATGCCTGGCACTTGTCAAGCCTTGACGCATTTCAATGCCTGGCACATGTCAACTCCTGGCACTTGTCAACGCCTGGCACATGTCAACGCCTGGCACATGTCAACGCCTGGCACTTGTCAACGCCTGGCACTTATCAATGCCTTGCACATGTCAACTCCTGAAACGTGTCAACGCCTGGCACATGTCAACGCCTGGCACATGTCAATACTTGGCCCATGTCAACGCCTGGCACATGTCAATGCCTTGCTCATGTCAAGGCCTGGCACTTATCAAGGCCTGACACATGTCAACTCCTGGCACTTGTCAACGCCTGGTACATGTCAACGCCTGGTACATGTCAATGACTGGCACTTGCCAATGCCTAGCACATGTCAACGCCTGGCACTTCTCAACGCCTGGCACTTATCAATGCCTGGAACTTGTCAACGCCTGGCACTTGTCAATGCCCGGCACATGTCAACGCCTGGCACTTGTCAACGCCTGGCACTTGTCAAAGCCTGGAACTTGTCAACGCCAGGCACATGTCAACACCTGGCACATGTCAACGCCTGGCACTTGTGAAGGCCTGACACATGTACACTCCTGGCACTTGTCAACGACTGGCACTTGTCAATGCCTGGCACATGTCAATGCCTGGCACTTGTCAACGCCTGGAACTTGTCAATGCCTGGCACATGTCAATGCCTGGCACTTGTTACCGCCTGGCACATATCAAGCAACTGGCACTTGTCAATGCCTGGCACATGTCAACGCCTGGCACTTGTCAACGCCTGGCACTTATCAATGCCTGGTACATGTCAACGCCTGGCACTTGTCAACGCATGGCACATGTCAACGCCTGGCACATGTCAACGCCTGACACTTGTCAATGCCTGGCACATGTCAACGCCTGGCACTTGTCAACGCCTGGCACTTATCAATGCCTGGTACATGTCAACGCCTGGAACTTGTCAACGCCTGGCACATGTCAACGCCTGGCACATGTCAACGCCTGGCACTTGTCAACGCTTGGCACTTGTCAACGCTTGGCACTTGTCAACGCCTGGCACTTGTCAATGCCTGGCACATGTCAACGCCTGGCACCTTCAATGCCTGGCTCATGTCAACACCTGGCACTTCTCAGTGCCTGGCACTTGTCAACGCCTGGCATTTGTCAACGCCTGGCACTTGTCACGCCTGGCACTTGTCAACACATGGCACATGTCAACGCCTGGCACTTGTCATTCTTGGCACTTGTCAACACATGGCACATGTCAACGCCTGGCACTTGATAACGCCTGGCACATGTCAACGGCTGGCACTTGTCAACGCCTGGCACTTGTCAACGCCTGGCACTTGTCAAGGCCTGGCACTTGTCAACGCCTGGCACTTGTCAACGCCTGGCACATGTCAACGCCTGGCACTTGTCAACGCCTGGCATTTGTCAACGCCTGGCACGTGTCAACGCCTGGCACTTGTCAACGCCTGGCACTTGTCAACGCCTGGTACATGTCAACGCCTGGCACATGTCAATGACTGGCAATTGCCAATGCCTAGCACATGTCAACGCCTGGCAGTTGTCAACGCCTGGCACTTATCATTGCCTGGAACTTGTCAACGCCTGGCACTTGTCAACGCCTGGCACATGTCAACGCCTGGCACATGTTAACGCCTGGCACACGTCCACGCCTGGCACATATCAACGCCTGGCACATGCCAACGCCTGGCACATGTCAACGCCTGGCACATGCCAACGCCTGGCACATGCCAACGCCTGGCACATGTCAACGCCTGGCACATGTTAACGCCTGGCACTTGTCAACGCCTGGAACTTGTCAACGCCAGGCACATGTCAACACCTGGCACATGTCAATGCCTGGCACTTGTCAACGCCTGGAACTTGTCAACGCCTGGCACATGTCCACGCCTGGCACATGTCAACGCCTGGCACATGTCAATGCCTGGCACTTGTCAACGCCTGGAACTTGTCAACGCCTGGCACATGTCCACGCCTGGCATATGTCAACGCCTGGCACTTGTCAACGCCTGGCACTTGTCAACGACTGGCACTTGTCAATGCCTGGCACTTGTCAACGACTGGCACTTGTCAACGCCTGGAACTTGTCAACGCCTGGCACATGTCCACGCCTGGCTCATGTCAACGACTGGCACTTGTCAATGCCTGACACATGTCAACTCCTGTCACTTGTCAACGCCTGGCACATGTCAACCCCTGGCACGTGTCAATGCCTGGCACTTGTCAATGCATGGCACTAGTCAATGCCTTCCACATGTCAACGCCAGGCACTTGTCAATGCCTGACACATGTCAACTCCTGTCACTTGTCAACGCCTGGCACATGTCAACCCCTGGCACGTGTCAATGCCTGGCACTTGTCAATGCATGGCACTAGTCAATGCCTTCCACATGTCAACGCCAGGCACTTGTCAATGCCTGACACATGTCAACTCCTGTCACTTGTCAACGCCTTGCACATGTCAACCCCTGGCACAAGTCAACGCCTGGCACTTGTCAATGCCTGGCACTTGTCAATGCCTGGCACATGTCAACGCCTGGCACATGTCAATGACTGGCACTTGTCAATGCCTGGCACATGTCAACGCCTGGCACTTGTCAACGCCTGGCACATGTCAACGCCTGGCACATGTCAACGCCTGGACATGTCAACGCCTAGCACATGTCAACGCCTGGCACATGTCAACGCCTGTAACTTGTCAATGCCTGGCACTTGTCTTCGCCTGGCACTTGTCAACCCCTAGCACGTCTCAACGACTGTAACTTGTCAATGCCTGGCACTTGTCAACGCCTGGCACTTGTCAACGCCTGGCACATGTCAACGCCTGGCACATGTCAACGCCTGGCACTTGTCAACGCCTGGCACTTGTCAACGCTGGGCACTTTTCATTGCCTGGCACATGTCAACGCCTGGCACTTGTCAACGCCTGGAACTTGTCAACGTAGGGCACTTGTCAACGCCTGGCATTTGTCAATGCCTGACACTTGTTAACGCCTGGCACATGTCAATGCTTGGCTAATGTCAACGCCTGGCACATGTCAATGCCTGGCACATGTCAATGCCTGGCACTTGTCAAGCCCTGACGCATGTCAATGCCTGGCACATGTCAACTCCTGGCACTTGTCAACGCCTGGCACATGTCAACGCATGGCACATGTCAACGCCTGGCACTTGTCAACGCCTGGCACTTATCAATGCCTTGCACATGTCAACTCCTGAAACGTGTCAACGCCTGGCACATGTCAACGCCTGGCACATGTCAACGCCTGGCACATGTCACTGCTTGGCCCATGTCAACGCCTGGCACATGTCAATGCCTGGCTCATGTCAAGGCCTGGCACTTATCAAGGCCTGACACATGTCAACTCCTGGCACTTGTCAACGCCTGGTACATGTCAACGCCTGGCACATGTCAATGACTGGCACTTGCCAATGCCTAGCACATGTCAACGCCTGGCACTTGTCAACGCCTGGCACTTATCAATGCCTGGAACTTGTCAACTCCTGGCACTTGTCAATGCCCGGCACATGTCAACGCCTGGCACTTGTCAACGCCTGGCAATTGCCAATGCCTAGCACATGTCAACGCCTGGCAGTTGTCAACGCCTGGCACTTATCATTGCCTGGAACTTGTCAACGCCTGGCACTTGTCAACGCCTGGCACATGTCAACGCCTGGCACATGTTAACGCCTGGCACACGTCCACGCCTGGCACATATCAACGCCTGGCACATGCCAACGCCTGGCACATGTCAACGCCTGGCACATGCCAACGCCTGGCACATGCCAACGCCTGGCACATGTCAACGCCTGGCACATGTTAACGCCTGGCACTTGTCAACGCCTGGAACTTGTCAACGCCAGGCACATGTCAACACCTGGCACATGTCAATGCCTGGCACTTGTCAACGCCTGGAACTTGTCAACGCCTGGCACATGTCCACGCCTGGCACATGTCAACGCCTGGCACATGTCAATGCCTGGCACTTGTCAACGCCTGGAACTTGTCAACGCCTGGCACATGTCCACGCCTGGCATATGTCAACGCCTGGCACTTGTCAACGCCTGGCACTTGTCAACGACTGGCACTTGTCAATGCCTGGCACTTGTCAACGACTGGCACTTGTCAACGCCTGGAACTTGTCAACGCCTGGCACATGTCCACGCCTGGCTCATGTCAACGACTGGCACTTGTCAATGCCTGACACATGTCAACTCCTGTCACTTGTCAACGCCTGGCACATGTCAACCCCTGGCACGTGTCAATGCCTGGCACTTGTCAATGCATGGCACTAGTCAATGCCTTCCACATGTCAACGCCAGGCACTTGTCAATGCCTGACACATGTCAACTCCTGTCACTTGTCAACGCCTTGCACATGTCAACCCCTGGCACATGTCAACGCCTGGCACTTGTCAATGCCTGGCACTTGTCAATGCCTGGCACATGTCAACGCCTGGCACATGTCAATGACTGGCACTTGTCAATGCCTGGCACATGTCAACGCCTGGCACTTGTCAACGCCTGGCACATGTCAACGCCTGGCACATGTCAACGCCTGGACATGTCAACGCCTTGCACATGTCAACGCCTGGCACATGTCAACGCCTGGCACTTGTCAATGCCTGGCACTTGTCAATGCCTGGCACATGTCAACGCCTGGCACATGTCAATGACTGGCACTTGTCAATGCCTGGCACATGTCAACGCCTGGCACTTGTCAACGCCTGGCACATGTCAACGCCTGGCACATGTCAACGCCTGGACATGTCAACGCCTAGCACATGTCAACGCCTGGCACATGTCAACGCCTGTAACTTGTCAATGCCTGGCACTTGTCTTCGCCTGGCACTTGTCAACCCCTAGCACGTCTCAACGACTGTAACTTGTCAATGCCTGGCACTTGTCAACGCCTGGCACTTGTCAACGCCTGGCACATGTCAACGCCTGGCACATGTCAACGCCTGGCACTTGTCAACGCCTGGCACTTGTCAACGCTGGGCACTTTTCATTGCCTGGCACATGTCAACGCCTGGCACTTGTCAACGCCTGGAACTTGTCAACGTAGGGCACTTGTCAACGCCTGGCATTTGTCAATGCCTGACACTTGTTAACGCCTGGCACATGTCAATGCTTGGCTAATGTCAACGCCTGGCACATGTCAATGCCTGGCACATGTCAATGCCTGGCACTTGTCAAGCCCTGACGCATGTCAATGCCTGGCACATGTCAACTCCTGGCACTTGTCAACGCCTGGCACATGTCAACGCATGGCACATGTCAACGCCTGGCACTTGTCAACGCCTGGCACTTATCAATGCCTTGCACATGTCAACTCCTGAAACGTGTCAACGCCTGGCACATGTCAACGCCTGGCACATGTCAACGCCTGGCACATGTCACTGCTTGGCCCATGTCAACGCCTGGCACATGTCAATGCCTGGCTCATGTCAAGGCCTGGCACTTATCAAGGCCTGACACATGTCAACTCCTGGCACTTGTCAACGCCTGGTACATGTCAACGCCTGGCACATGTCAATGACTGGCACTTGCCAATGCCTAGCACATGTCAACGCCTGGCACTTGTCAACGCCTGGCACTTATCAATGCCTGGAACTTGTCAACTCCTGGCACTTGTCAATGCCCGGCACATGTCAACGCCTGGCACTTGTCAACGCCTGGCAATTGCCAATGCCTAGCACATGTCAACGCCTGGCAGTTGTCAACGCCTGGCACTTATCATTGCCTGGAACTTGTCAACGCCTGGCACTTGTCAACGCCTGGCACATGTCAACGCCTGGCACATGTTAACGCCTGGCACACGTCCACGCCTGGCACATATCAACGCCTGGCACATGCCAACGCCTGGCACATGTCAACGCCTGGCACATGCCAACGCCTGGCACATGCCAACGCCTGGCACATGTCAACGCCTGGCACATGTTAACGCCTGGCACTTGTCAACGCCTGGAACTTGTCAACGCCAGGCACATGTCAACACCTGGCACATGTCAATGCCTGGCACTTGTCAACGCCTGGAACTTGTCAACGCCTGGCACATGTCCACGCCTGGCACATGTCAACGCCTGGCACATGTCAATGCCTGGCACTTGTCAACGCCTGGAACTTGTCAACGCCTGGCACATGTCCACGCCTGGCATATGTCAACGCCTGGCACTTGTCAACGCCTGGCACTTGTCAACGACTGGCACTTGTCAATGCCTGGCACTTGTCAACGACTGGCACTTGTCAACGCCTGGAACTTGTCAACGCCTGGCACATGTCCACGCCTGGCTCATGTCAACGACTGGCACTTGTCAATGCCTGACACATGTCAACTCCTGTCACTTGTCAACGCCTGGCACATGTCAACCCCTGGCACGTGTCAATGCCTGGCACTTGTCAATGCATGGCACTAGTCAATGCCTTCCACATGTCAACGCCAGGCACTTGTCAATGCCTGACACATGTCAACTCCTGTCACTTGTCAACGCCTTGCACATGTCAACCCCTGGCACATGTCAACGCCTGGCACTTGTCAATGCCTGGCACTTGTCAATGCCTGGCACATGTCAACGCCTGGCACATGTCAATGACTGGCACTTGTCAATGCCTGGCACATGTCAACGCCTGGCACTTGTCAACGCCTGGCACATGTCAACGCCTGGCACATGTCAACGCCTGGACATGTCAACGCCTTGCACATGTCAACGCCTGGCACATGTCAACGCCTGTAACTTGTCAATGCCTGGCACTTGTCTTCGCCTGGCACTTGTCAACCCCTAGCACGTCTCAACGACTGTAACTTGTCAATGCCTGGCACTTGTCAACGCCTGGCACTTGTCAACGCCTGGCACATGTCAACGCCTGGCACATGTCAACGCCTGGCACTTGTCAACGCCTGGCACTTGTCAACGCTGGGCACTTTTCATTGCCTGGCACATGTCAACGCCTGGCACTTGTCAACGCCTGGAACTTGTCAACGTAGGGCACTTGTCAACGCCTGGCATTTGTCAATGCCTGACACTTGTTAACGCCTCGCACATGTCAATGCTTGGCTAATGTCAACGCCTGGCACATGTCAATGCCTGGCACATGTCAATGCCTGGCACTTGTCAAGCCCTGACGCATGTCAATGCCTGGCACATGTCAACTCCTGGCACTTGTCAACGCCTGGCACATGTCAACGCATGGCACATGTCAACGCCTGGCACTTGTCAACGCCTGGCACTTATCAATGCCTTGCACATGTCAACTCCTGAAACGTGTCAACGCCTGGCACATGTCAACGCCTGGCACATGTCAACGCCTGGCACATGTCACTGCTTGGCCCATGTCAACGCCTGGCACATGTCAATGCCTGGCTCATGTCAAGGCCTGGCACTTATCAAGGCCTGACACATGTCAACTCCTGGCACTTGTCAACGCCTGGTACATGTCAACGCCTGGCACATGTCAATGACTGGCACTTGCCAATGCCTAGCACATGTCAACGCCTGGCACTTGTCAACGCCTGGCACTTATCAATGCCTGGAACTTGTCAACTCCTGGCACTTGTCAATGCCCGGCACATGTCAACGCCTGGCACTTGTCAACGCCTGGCACTTGTCAAAGCCTGGAACTTGTCAACGCCAGGCACATGTCAACACCTGGCACATGTCAACGCCTGGCACTTGTGAAGGCCTGACACATGTACACTCCTGGCACTTGTCAACGACTGGCACTTGTCAATGCCTGGCACATGTCAATGCCTGGCACTTGTCAACGCCTGGAACTTGTCAATGCCTGGCACATGTCAATGCCTGGCACTTGTTACCGCCTGGCACATGTCAACGCCTGGCACTTGTCAACGCCTGGCACTTATCAATGCCTGGTACATGTCAACGCCTGGCACTTGTCAACGCATGGCACATGTCAACGCCTGGCACATGTCAACGCCTGGCACTTGTCAATGCCTGGCACATGTCAACGCCTGGCACTTGTCAACGCCTGGCACTTATCAATGCCTGGTACATGTCAACGCCTGGAACTTGTCAACGCCTGGCACATGTCAACGCCTGGCACATGTCAACGCCTGGCACTTGTCAACGCTTGGCACTTGTCAACGCTTGGCACTTGTCAACGCCTGGCACTTGTCAATGCCTGGCACATGTCAACGCCTGGCACTTGTCAACGCCTGGCTCATGTCAACACCTGGCACTTCTCAGTGCCTGGCACTTGTCAACGCTGTAACAAACTAGGCTGTTGTAAGAATTATCCAGAGTGGTTTATCGACAAAAGAGAATGGGAAGCTGAGCCGCATGGTGACCTGACCCCCAGGGGAATTCGCGGTGGAAATAACCGACGCTTTGTTCATATCTGCGTATAATGAATCATCCTATAGTATTCAGTAATTTAGAGAAAATTAGCCTTTATTCATTTTTATTAAAATTGTATTGTATAATAGTACTGGATACAATATCAAGAGTATTCTAATTATTGAGTTAAGTCACCATCAGTGACGTCACGAATCAGATCTAACTTTTAAAGCGGAGTGACCGGCGGTCATAGGTCATCAGGGGTTGACAGGTCTACTATTTCTCAAAGTTTTAATAACCATTTTTGGGGATCGGGAACAGTTCTGCCGTTAGATGTTTGTAATTTAATTCAGTAAAATAATTCAACCAGTCTGGATCAATTAAGTACAACAGAGGTTAATTGTTATAACTTAAACCTGGCTAGTAACTTGGAAAAACTTTGACTAGGCGGAAGGATACAAGGTTCTAGTCTGGGCTAGGCCAGACGAGGACAAATCAGTGTGGTCACGGAAGCAGCTAGGAGAGGTCAAACATCTTACCTCTCCCCTAGACCAGCCAAGACATCTAGCTGGTCGCCCAAGGTATAGTTGCTATTGTTAATTATAGAAATAGTCTTCTCATTTGCCACTCAGGTCAAGTAGGGAGTGTTAAAGTAATAGGGAGTGAACATATTTAGATTTTGTTTTAGTTTTCTTTTAATAAATTAAATTTGTTATTAATTTGCATTTTATTGTTTCCATGTGTTTTATGTGTATACTTGTCCTGGTCACGTGGTCCACACGAGGCAGAGTTGCATTGGGCGCCGATTCTAACATCGAATCGGAATTATCATTACCGTGTAATTTATTCCACACTCAAGGTCAATGTATATAGTGGGGATCAAGCCCCTAGGTTGATTAATTAGCGTGATCGATCCAGACCTCGATCATTGCTCTATAGAGCTGGTCTGGTGGTGGCAGCATAGAGGCGACTCTAGGGTTTTGTTCAGAGCTTAGGTCACGTCATACTGGGTGTAGAATCCTAAGTCGGTCAATCGTCTTAGGACCACGTGGCGTGGAGTTGGCTTTGTTAAAAGTTTTGGAGTCCCTTGGTTTAGAAATAAAAGTAAGAATACGGGTAGAGGGAGTAGAAAGAAGGAAGTAAAAAGAGAGAGGAACCTAACCCGTGTTACAACGCCTGGCATTTGTCAACGCCTGGCACTTGTCAACGCCTGGCACTTGTCAACACAAGGCACATGTCAACGCCTGGCACTTGTCATTCTTGGCACTTGTCAACACATGGCACATGTCAACGCCTGGCACTTGTCAACGCCTGGCACATGTCAACGCCTGGCACTTGATAACGAATGGCACATGTCAACGCCTGGCACTTGTCAACGCCTGGCACTTGTCAACGCCTGGCACTTGTCAACGCCTGGCACTTGTCAACGCCTGGCACTTGTCAACGCCTGGCACTTGTCAACGCCTGGCACTTGTCAACGCCTGGCATTTGTCAACGCCTGGCACTTGTCAACGCCTGGCACTTGTCAACGCCTGGCACTTGTCAACGCCTGGCACATGTCAACGCCTGGCGCTTGTCGAGGCCTGGCACTTGTCAACGCCTGGCACTTGTCAACGCCTGGCACTTGTCGAGGCCTGGCACTTGTCAACGCCTGGCACTTGTCAACGCCTGGCACTTGTCGAGGCCTGGCACTTGTCAACGCCTGGCACTTGTCAACGCCTGGCACTTGTCAACGCCTGGCACTTGTCAACGCCTGGCACTTGTCAACGCTTGGCACTTGTCAACGCCTGGCACTTGTCAACGCCTGACACATGTCAACGACTGGCACTTGTCGAGGCCTGGCACTTGTCAACGCCTGGCACTTGTCAACGCCTGGCACTTGTCAACGCCTGGCACATGTCAACGCCTGGCACTTGTCAACGCTTGGCACTTGTCAACGCCTGGCACTTGTCAACGCCTGGCACATGTCAACGCCTGGCACTTGTCGAGGCCTGGCACTTGTCAACGCTTGGTGCTCGACATTCCTAATGCTTACTGATTTTTTCTTTGATGTTTCACTGATTGTTTTATCACTTCTTTTTCTTTATTTTCATCCTTAGCGACCATTCATATCCATATTTTGCATAATACGTGTAAACCCAGACAATAGTGAGGGAGGGAGGGAATTATCAGGGAAAAGCTCCAAGCCTTTACGAGTATATAGCACTTGGAACGAGTCAGGATAAGGATTTGGGATGGGACGGGGGAAGGAATGGTACCAGACCTCTTGGACGATTGGTGATTGAACGACGACCTGAAATTAGCGATTGGCTACAATAGTTAGTGAGAAAATCAAGACAATAGTGAGAATGAGCAGATAATAATTATTTAAATCATAATGTGATGATAACCGCATTCCCGTAGTAACATTCATGATGATAACTGCATTTGTACCATGAAATGGTGTAGGATTTTGTTCATGGGTCAAGGTAGACTCCATTATATCCATATCTGATCATACAGGTAAAACCCAGACAATAATTTTTTGAAAATCTTCATTAGATGATAACCGCATTATCCTGTGAATCAACCATTTATAATGACTGCTTCCTAAGGGTTTAAGGCTCTGCTGCCACCAGAATTTTTTTTTATTTCAGGCAATGCATACCAAATCATCCGTATGAATAAGAAGAGCTTGAATACAATTTTGTAATTATATTTCAATATGAATATGCATACATTTAGGCATATAGTGCTGGTCGTTGAATGATTGGTCGTTGAAATCATGAGAACAGGTTCAAAGCCTCCTAGCGTTCCTGAATTATTTTTGTCTTGGCTAACATAAGAGTGTACATCTCTATAATCCAAATGAGTAAATAGATTGTCCCCCTACCCAGTGCTACATCAAGTAAACTAACTCGAACCGAAGTAATGTGTAGTACAAATCAACAAATGTACTTCTCTCATTCATTACACTTAGAAGTCAGAGCAAGTTTGACATTTTGATAAAGGAATAGTTTTCCACATTATCACATGAAAAGTGGAGGATCATGTACAGACTGTGAACTGTTGAAGTCGACCACGTGTAAAGCACCAATCCATAACAGTGTTGTGTGGCACCACTTGATATCCTGCTCAGTACTTGTTTACTAAACCATCTCCTGCCCAGCACCTGTTTATCTAACTATCTCCCATCTAATATTCTCTTACTGTCACTATCATAGCAAGTTATAGCTATCACCAAGAACCATGTGCTGAGTTTATTTGTCTCTTATTGTGCACATGAATGCCTCAGAAAACTGTAGGTATTTGTCTGGATATCTAGCTAACGCTCAAGTGTTGGCTGACTACTACACAAGTAGACCTACGTAGTTCCCAGTAACGACTGGCACTATAACCAATAGTGCCACTATAACCAATATATATAACTAATGATGCAACTATAACCAATCAGATTCTCGAGACTGTCTGTTGTATATCCAAATTTCAAGCTCACCATGAAATCCCAATTGCTTGATGTGTCTATGACCAAATATCAAGGCAATATGATGGGATCGAACTTGCATCTTTAATCTTACCGAAATCACACAATTCCTACTTAACTAAGATAATCACAAAACTATCACAACCAGAACTCCATCGCAAAGAAATAATTTGAAACTTCAGTAGAACTTCAGCATCTGATACTTTGAGCTCATCGTGGTCAAGTGAACACTGTATGTATTTGTGAAGACCAAACACACAAGTTCGAGCAAAACATAACGGTCCCATTATATTCACACGTGAATTCTCATACGAATCCTTTCGTATGAGAATTCGAAATTTATATTTATACTAGCTGTACCCGGCCACGCGTTGATGTGGCTCGGCAACGCATGTGCGTTGCTGCACCACAGCAACCTTCCCCTGTATCCCAAGCCTCCTCACTATTCTTCTCTCCCCCTATTTCCCTCCTTCCCCTCATCCCCTCCTTCCCCGCATCCCCTCGTCCTCCCAACTATATCACACTCCCCTCTTCCTCCCAAATATTCCCCCACTCCCCCATTTCCTCATCCTCCCCACCATTCGCCCCCCCCCCTCCCCGTCTCTTTGTCCTCTTCACTATCCCCCCACTCCACCGTCCCCTCGTCCTCCTAACTATTCCCCACTCCACCGTCCCCCCTCGTCCTACCTACCATCTCCCACTCCCCCGTCCCCTCGTCCTCCCTACCATTCCCCTCTCCCTCGTCACCTCATCCTGCTCACCATCCCTCACTCCCCTGTACTCTTGTCCTCCCCACCATTCTCCATTCCCCCTGTCCCCTTGTCCCCACCATCCCCAACTCTCCCGTCCCCTCGTCTTCCCCACCATTACCCCTTTCCCTGTCCCCTCGTCCTTCCCACCATCCCCCACTCCCGTCCCCTTGTCCTCCCCACCATTCCCCACTCCCTCGTCCGATGCATTCCCAAATGATTTGAAGTTTCCATCAGCAAATTGGGAAAATCAAATGATATGATGTTCCCATCACTGAAATATAAGAAAAACAGTTGACAAAACACGATGAAAACAATGAAAGTATAAAAAAATAACTTATACTCATGAAATGAATGGTATGGTAAACAACATATCTAAATTCCAATACAATGTCACACAAAATATTAAATCAAAATGAAAATAAATCGAAATCTATGAAAATTCAATTGGTAAATGCAATCAGAAACATTGAAATGGAATCGTACCTTATTTAGTATAGCGTGTGTTGCTCTTACGTGTAACAGATTGCACTGTTTCTTAAAAAAAGGTTTTTACCTGTCACAAGTATGGTATCTATACTAATTCTTACGAAATGAATGGTATGGTAAACAACATATCTCAATTATAATGGAATGTAACTCAAAATAATTAAATCAAAATGAAAATATATCGAAATCTGTGAAAATTAAATTTTTCAATGCAATCGGAAACATTGAAATGGAATCATAACATATTTAGAATATAGTGTGTTGTTATTACGTGCAACAGATGGCGCTGTTTTCAAGAAAAGTATGTTTTATCTGTCACACGTTTGGCATCTATATAGTAGGTATATAAAAACACGCGCGTATTCGAATGAAATGTTGCGTCAAAATTTCAAATCATTCGGTGAAGAATTTTCGGAGATTATATCGTGTGTTGCTCTTACGTCTAACAAATGGCACTGTTTTTCAAGAAAAGCATGTTTTTTTCCTGTCACAGGTGAGAAATGTATACATTAGGTACATAAAATCACGCGCCTATTCAATACAACGTTGTGTCAAAATTTCAAAGCAATCGGTAAAGCGGTGTCGAAGATTTCCCTCACATGAAAAAGACATGAAAAACACACTTTTTCAAAAAAACATTTTTTTTATTTCCGTCACAGACGTGACATTTATATAGTTTGTATATAAAAACCCGCACGGATGCGAATGGAGCGTTGTGTAAAAATTTTAAAGCAATCGGTGAAGAACTTTCGGAGATTAGCAATTTTGAACAAACGAACATTTTTAATTTTTATTTATATAGATTTTCAATGTGTTGATATGATGCACCAGTTATGTTGGGGCGGCCACACACGAGCACCCACACGGTGATGGTGACAGCCTCCCCAGCGGCTGAGCTAAAATAATAAGTGCAGAGAGAGTCATTGCTCCTTCCCACATTTCCCTTACAAAACTGCCAAACAACTTGGTGTGTGTTGTGTGAGACCTGAGCCATTAGAGGCGTCACTGTGGGAGGAAGACTGGCAGCTCTCACACAATTTAATGTAGCTTTAAAGAAAACTCAAGTCATCCTCCTCTGTGGTTATTCCTGAAGTTTTCTTCCCTGTGACTGTAGTTGTAATAGAGAGGGGGGGAGGGAGAAAGTGGTAAGGGGGGCAAAGGAAGAAAGGAGGGAGATGTGAGGAGACAAAAAATTGAGGTAGAGAGGGTAGAAGAGGGATGGGAGATAAGTATGGAGAGGGGTGGAGGCCAAAGAAAATGAAGGGAAGAGGGATTAGGGGCGCAAGAGGAAATGAGAAAGAATCGGATAAATTAGAGAAAAACGTATAGTTGATGTTGAATTTGTTAGGCGAAATATTTTAATTATTTATTACAAATATTGAATTTAAAAAATTTCGTTCATATGCTATTGAAGTGATCACGTGCTGAGGCTGCCACACAAGCTTCACTTGGGTGTTCCGGCGCTGCGTCTCAACTACGGGAACGAGAACTTGAACATCTGAGACTTTACCTATACGAGAAATACGATCTACTTTATTGACTTTAAATTGTTTATACATCGTGGATTTAAATAGACTTTAACTGATTATACATCTTCTCATGTTTTCACCATTCACAGAGTACACCTTTGCTCCACTCCTGGTTCTCACCTCTGCAGCGTATATTTATGTATAAGTGTGGAGGAGATGAAGCGTGTGTATGTATGTGTGTGTGTAGTCACCAAATTGTGCATGCGGGGGATGAGCTCTGGCTCTTTGTCCCGCCTCTCAACCGTCACTCAACAGGTGTGTAGGTTCCTGAGCCTATTGGGCTCTATCATATCTACACTTGAAACTGTGTATGGAGTCAGCCTCCACCACATCACTTCCTAATGCATTCCATTTGTCAACCACTCTGACACTAAAAAAGTTCTTTCAAATATTTCCGTGGCTCATTTGGGCACTCAGTTCCCACCTGTGTCCCCTAGTGCGTATGCCCCTTGTGTTAAATAACCTGTCTTTATCTACCCTATCAATTCCCTTGAGAATCTTGAATGTGGTGATCATGTCCCCCTAACTCTTCTGTCTTCTAGCGAAGTGAGGTTTAATTCCCGTAGTCTCTCCTCGTAGCTCCTACCTCTCAGCTCGGGTACTAGTCTGGTGGCAAACCTTTGAACGTTTTCCAGTTTAGTCTAATCCTTGACTAGTGTGGGAACCGACCTGTGAGATTTATATTTGTTTAATTTATATGAATTTATATTTTCGTTAATTTATATACTTCGATAGCAATTTGTATAATGATAAGTGGACTGTATTTCTGCAATAATCTCATAATCTCACAAATCGATCCTCTACACATTAGGGGGGTTTATTAAATTAATATATGCAGCCAATCAAACTACAGGAATAGACTACATACATTGAAAAGGTTCCTTATCTTATAGTACAGCAGGTTAGTCCACCAGGTATAACTAGGGTGTAGACACCAAATTATCCTCTTTGAGGCAGCTTCCATCACCCAGTAACTGGTGCACAAAGTCTTCCTCGTCTTGACCTGTCAAAAGGGCGCTAGCTGTGAAGCCAGCTTCTATATATGACAAGCTATATCAGAGAAAACACTATACATGGAACATGAAGACCTGGCTTAATTACCTTTAGTTTGAGGCTATGTCGTGCTCTAACCGGGACACCCTATATAATGACATTAATGGCCATAAATGAAAGATACATGGGTTTCGGAAAGAACACTTAACTTGAATTTGTTGACAGCGTGTGATAATGGTACACCTTTGGTTTCCATAACACTTCGTCCAAGTAAAATTAACAGGAGCCGTATTTGCTCCTGTGAGCCTCTGGTCTAGTATAAACAATGGCTGCCCTCCTTCCCCCTGACGCCTGGCTTACATTGTCCAGATGTCCAAAGGTGATAGAAGGGTCACATTTACTCTACTTTAACATTGATAATTAAGTTAATTTATATAAGATGTTTTATGATGGTAAAGTCCAAAGACTAATGTATTTAAGAATAATTCCCAGCAAAATAGCTGGTGAATTATAATAGTATGTGGTGATGATATCCCGTTTTCTTTAGACGGTAATTCCACTACAAGTTACGTTTTCTATGGGTTACTTGTTTATACAATACAGCTATTATCTGTATGATATATTAAATGGTGTCGGATTTTCCGACATAATTCCCCAGGGGGCTGCTCACGGGTCGAAGTCCTAATTAGAACAGACGAACACCGATACTCCTCCTTCGAATTATTAGATTAATTTGATGTTAGTAGTTAGTAATCACACATTTGTGTGTCTGTTCGTACAGGACGGATGTCCCGTACTAGAGTTGTAGGGGTTAGAAGTCTAATGCGATTTCATTTCCCTGTCAACTCTTGAAAGGCTAATATTCAAGCCTTATTACATATTATTTAACCCAGAAGACTGAATGTGATCAAGTACTACAGTCAAGTATGATTCAGGGACTGCAGTGAGATCAGTGACATTAGATATAACTTGAAGTTTGTTCAGGTAACTGATCACTGATATATAAACACTGAGGCCCATGGAATACATCTTGATTAAATAATAAATGTATCAAATCAGTCATCAGATTTACTGGGGTTTAATTTAGTTAATTGATTCAGAAGATTGAATAGCTCATCATTAAAGTAAAGTATAGTTCTGAGACTGCAGTGGGTTCAGTGACATTGGTCGCAGTGACTTGTAGCTGTTTAAGCTACTGTTCACTGATTTGCCACTGAGGCCTCATGAACTCAACTTCAGCTTTATATGATGATACTAACATCAACCTCTGTTGGTATAGTCAGCTGTAATCTCCTTAGTATAATGCTACTGGAGAAATATAATCAGCTGACAAATTTAGATTTCTACTGGTATTGTTTATCTGCAGGCATAGGTCTCCTCAGGCTTAATACTGGGCCTGAGAGTAATTTACCTCCTGCAGAGTTTAACATGGTTATGCCCTGATATTTAGTAGGGCTACCGATGAATTGATGGTAGTAGTCTGTCCCCACAAGGACAGCCATTTGGCATTTGATTTGCTCAAATTTACCTGGAGCTGCTTGATAATAGCTTTCCAGGTCAGCATAATCAACTTGAGATTGTTGTGACAAATCTTCACATTTCTTGATCTGTCTTGTTAAATGGCCTTTAAGACCTGCAAGGGTTCTTTTCATTCTCCCTGCATTATCCATACTGGCTCGTTGGTGAAGCCTTGTGGGGCTTGTACTTGGGCTGCTCATAATACTGAACAAACACTAATGGTAGCCTAGGGTTAAATTCTGCACTCACTAGGCAATAATCCTACCTCTACTAGAGGTTAGCACTTAAAATTAATACACATTATATATATACAATCATCCACACTAATGATTTGAGTGATAAACCAGTGTCACTGGAAGTACCTTTAGGTTAGCTCTTCTATATCACCCTAGGATGGTAGAGACACTAATTAATCACTCAAAGGTGTAATGATCATAAGTAAATTATTATATATACAACTCAACTCGAGTTGATAAAAATTACACCCAAATAGGGTCTGCACCATTCATTAATGGTGTTAGGTTATTCAATATAGTACAACTGACTATGGTAATAATGGGACTAGGATGAGCAATAATAGTTCAACTAGTCATATCCTACCCTGTTGTGGGTTGGCAATTAGTAAATATTATACTGTGATCACTAGTGCAATATATATTAAATAATTCTCTATTTTGGAGAAATAATATACACAATTATTGATAATAGCCTCTTAATTAGCCTCTATGAAACTTCTAATATTATCTAGAAGTATTAAATATTATTAGTGACCTCGCGAAATAAAGTCCACAAAATCGTAGATAATCTCTCGAGGACACAGCCACTAATTTGGCTGGCTTCTATATTAGCGCTGTCATTTCATGAAATAACACGCCACCAAATCTGTGGGTGTGCATGAAACCGCTGATGAGGCTGAACTGAACTGAGAGGGGCTCGTGAACTCGTTCGAGGCAACGCCGCCGTCTTGACTGGCTTTGTTTAAGGGGGCATATCATTCTAAATCGTTATAAATTAAAAGTTGTTCAATTTGCTTATAAATTTTTTTATGAAATGGTTATAGAAAGGGCTGCAACTGGTCCAAGTTTCACCATCACACTCTAAACAGAAAAGGAGAAAAAAATACACAACGTATTAGGCAACGAATGTTCAACATTCTCAAATAATCTCAGGGAACACATGTGTCAACTAAAATGTCTACTATGTGCTGTAGAAGCACAAACTCTTGTAATAATTGTAATATGTATATGCAATATATTTATATTTAAGATTTTTTTTTTTCTTTTTTTTTTCTTTTTTTTTTGGCCAATATTTTTTTCTCGTTTGTTATCAAGGGATTTGCATGAAACTTGCACACCTTGCTCAATGGATGCCTATCTGCAAGGGTGCCAATTATGAACGAAATCTGTCGAAGTCAAGCTCAGCTACAGGTGGCCGAACTTGGATCTTTATTTTACTCTGGAAAGTAATTTACACCTTCAAATTACTTCAGAGCTTTCATTTATTAATCAATTTACATGCAAATTACACCTTATATGTAGCGTTTGTGCTTCTACAGAATCTAGTAGACATTTTAGTCCAAAGTCTATTTGTTGATTTTATAAAAATTTATAAATATCATATATTGCATATTTTTTTAGAAGGGTAACTTTGAAAAATTATATTATTGCACTAAACACTTTTTGATAAAACTGATCACTAGAATCCTTTATTATGTGCTTAATTTAATATCTGAGTGTTATAGAAATGATTTTAGTTGACACATGTATTCCCTGAAACTATTTGAAAATTCGTTGCATAATTCGTTGTTTATTTTTTTTCTCCTTTTCTGTTTAGGGTGTAATGATGAAACTTGGACCAGCTGAAGCCCTTTCTATAACCATTTCATAAAAAAATTTATAAGCAAATTGAACCACTTTTAATTTGCATTGATATGCCCCTTAAATAACACTGCACTAGTATATTTAATGAATCCACTGGTTAACTGGTTCATCCGGTACTAAGATGACCAAATGTGGGTTCAAAGGATCAAATAATCCGTCATCCGGTTCGAAGATGACCAAATAATGTGGAACCGACCTGTGAGATTTATATTTATTTAATTTATATGAATTTATATTTTCGTTAATTTATATACTTCGATAGAAATTTGTATAATGATAAGTGGACTGTATTTCTGCAATAATCTCATAATCTCACAAATCGATCCTCTACACATTAGGGGGTTTATTAAATTATATATGCAGCCAATCAAACTACAGGAATAGACTACATACATTGAAAAGGTTCCTTATCTTATAGTACAGCAGGTTAGTCCACCAGGTATAACTAGGGTGTAGACACCAAATTATCCTCTTTGAGGCAGCTTCCATCACCCAGTAACTGGTGCACAAAGTCTTCCTCGTCTTGACCTGTCAAAAGGGCGCTAGCTGTGAAGCCAGGTTCTATATATGACAAGCTATATCAGAGAAAACACTATACATGGAACATGAAGACCTGGCTTAATTACCTTTAGTTTGAGGCTATGCCGTGCTCTAACCGGGACACCCTATATAATGACATTAATGGCCATAAATGAAAGATACATGGGTTTCGGAAAGAACACTTAACTTGAATTTGTTGACAGCGTGTGATAATGGTACACCTTTGGTTTCCATAACACTTCGTCCAAGTAAATTAACAGGAGCCGTATTTGCTCCTGTGAGCCTCTGGTCTAGTATAAACATGGCTGCCCTCCTTCCCCCTGACGCCTGGCTTACATTGTCCAGATGTCCAAAGGTGATAGAAGGGTCACATTTACTCTACTTTAACATTGATAATTAAGTTAATTTATATAAGATGTTTATGATGGTAAAGTCCAAAGACTAATGTATTTAAGAATAATTCCCAGCAAAATAGCTGGTGAATTATAATAGTATGTGGTGATGATATCCCGTTTCTTTAGACGGTAATTCCACTACAAGTTACGTTTTCTATGGGTTACTTGTTATACAATACAGCTATTATCTGTATGATATATTAAATGGTGTCGGATTTTCGGATTCCATGCTGGGGCTGCATACTCCAGGATTGACCTGACATGTGGTATACAAAGTTCTGAATGATTCCTTACACAAGTTTCTGAATGCCGTTCTTATGTTGGCCAGCCTGGTATATGCCGCTGATGTTATCCTCTTGATATGGGCTGCAGGGGACAGGTCTGGCGTGATGTCAACCCAAGTCTTTTTCTCTCTCTGACTCTTGAAGAATTTCCTCTCCCAGATGATACCTAGTATCTGACCTCCTGCTCCCTATACCTATCTTCATTACATTACATTTGTTTGGGTTAAACTCTAACAACCATTTGTTCTACCATTCCTTCTGCTTGTCTAGGTCTTCTTGAAGCCTCAAGCAGTCCTCCTCTGTCTTAATCCTTCTCATAATTTTGGCATCATCAGCAAATATTGAGAGAAATGAACCTATACCCTCCGGGAGATCATATACATATATCAGAAACAAGATAGGACCGAGTACAGAGCCCTGTAGGATTCCACTGGTGACTTCACGCCAATCTGAGGTCTCACCCCTCAACGTAAGCTTCCTATTGCTTAGGTACTCCCTTATCCACTGGAGCACCTTACCAGCTACACCTGCCTGTCTCTCCAGCTTATGTACCAGCCTCTTATGCGGTACTGTGTCAAAGGCTTTCTGACAATCTAAGATAATGCAGTCCGCCCAGCCTTCTCTTTCTTGCTTAATTTTTGTCACCTGGTCATAGAATTCTGTTAAGCTAATCAGGCAAGATTCACCCTCCCTGAAACCCATGTTGGCGATTTGTCACCAAGTCCCTTCTCTCCAGATGTGTTTTTCTTTCGATCTTCTCCATCACATGTCATGGTATATAAGTCAAGGACACTGACCTGTCGCCCTTTTGTATATTGGGACTACATTCGCCGTCTTCCAAATTTCTAGTAGGTCTCCCGTCTCCAGTGACCTACTGTGTGAGTGTGTCTTTGTGTGTGTCTGTGGGTACTTACCTAATTTTGCTTGCGGGGGTTGAGCTCTGGCTCTTTGGTCCCGCCTCTCAACTGTCAACCAACTAATGTACAAGTTCCCGAGCCTACTGGCTCTATCATATCTACACTTGAAACTGTGTATGGAATCAGCCTCCACCACATCACTTTCTAATGCATTCCATTTGTCTACTACTTTGACACTGAAACCAAAATTCTAACGTCTCTATGGCTCATTTGGGTACTCAATTTCCACCTGTGTTCCTAGTGCATGTGTCCCTTGTAGTAAATAGCCTGTCTTTATCTACCCTATCAATTCTTCTGAGGATCTTGTATGTGGTGATCATGTCCCATCTAACTCTTCTGTCTCCCAGTGACGTGAGTTGACGTCAGTTCGGGTGCTAGTCTGGTAGGAATCCTTTGAACCTTTTCCGGTTTAGTCTTATGTTTGACTAGATATGACTCCATACTGGAGCCGCATACTCCAGGATTGGTCTGACATATGTGGTATACAAAGTTCTGAAAGATTCCTTACACAAGTTTCTAAAGGCCGTTCTTAAGTTAGCCAACCTGGCATATGCTGCTGATGTATCCTCTTGATATGAGCTTCAGGGAACTGGTCTGGCGTGATATCAATCCCCAGGTTTTTCTCTCTCACTGACTCTTGAGTATTTCATCTCCCAAATGATACCTTGTATCTGGTCTCCTGTTTCCTACACCTATCTTCATTACATTGCATTTGCTTGAGTTAAAATCTAACAACCATTTGTTAGACCATTCCTGCAGCTTGTTCAGGTCTTCTTGAAGCCTCAAGCAGTCCTCCTCTGTCTTAATCCTTCACATCCTTTGGCATCGTCAGCAAACATTGAGAGGAATGAGTCTATACCCTCTGGGAGATCAATTTACTTATATCAGAAACAGGATAGGTCCGAGTACAGAGCCCTGTGGGACTCCACTGGTGACTTCACGCCAATCTGAGGTCTCACCCCTCACTGTAACTTTCTGCTTCCTATTGCTTAGGTACTCCCATATCCACTGGAGCTCTCTACCAGTTATTCCTGCCTGTTTATCCAGCTTATTCATCAGCCTTTTATGAGGAACTGTGTCAAAAGCTTCCCGACAGTCCAAAAAAATGCAGTCCACCCATCCTTCTCTTTCTTGCTTAATCTTTGTCACCTGGTCGTAGAATTCTATTAAGCCTGTAAGGCAAGATTTACTCTCCCTGAACCCATGTTGATGGGTTGTCACGAAGTCCCATCTCCCCAGTTATGTTACTAGTTTTTTTCTCACAATCTTCTCCATCACCTTGCATGGTATGGTACAGTGTCGTTCAAGTTAAGGACACTGGCCTGTTGCTTAGTGCCTCTTGTCTGTCACCCTTTTTGTATATTGGGACTACATTAGCCATCTTTCATATTTCTGTTAGGTCTCCCGTTTCCAGTGACCTATTATACACTATGGAGAGTGTATAGTAGGTCACTGTACACTCTTTCAATACCCATGGTGAGATTCCGTCCGGCCCAACAGCCTTTCTCACGTCCAGATCCAACAGGTGGCTCTTGACCTCCTCTCTTTTAATTTCGAACCCTTCCAAGGCCGCCTGGTTTAATGCCACCTCTCCTAGCGCAGTGACCTCTCCGTCTTCTATTGTGAAGACCTCCTGGAACCTCTTGTTGTGTTCCTCACACACCTCTTTGTCATTCTCTGTGTACTTGTCCTCACCTGTTCTAAGTTTCATCACCTGTTCCTTCACTGTTGTTTTTCTCCTGATGTGACTGTGTAGTTGCTTGGGTTCAGTCTTGACTTTATTAGCTATATTATTTTCACACTTTTTCTCAGCTTCTCTTCTCACACTAACATACTCGTTCTTAGTTCTCTGGTATCTCTGTCTACTGTCTGGTGTTCTGTTATTTCGGAAGTTCCTCCACGCCCTTTTGTTCAGCTCCTTTGCTTTCATACATGCCCTATTAAACCATGGATTCTTCCTTGGCTTATCGTTTTTTCCTGTCGGACCTGGATAAACCTGTTTACTGCCTCCTGACACTTTTGGGTGACATAGTCCATCATGTCCATCATTCTCTTTTCCCCTTTTTGGTGAGCGTTCTGCTGATGGAGGAAGCTGTTCAATAGGTGTGAAGATCTGTGAGGTTGTTAACGGGGGTCTCAGTGGATTCTGGGGTGGGGGGTTGGGGTTCATGGGAAAGGGAGGACAGGTAGAGTATGGGGGTAAGGAGGTAGGGGGGACATGAAGGATACGCAGTAAGGGGGGGGGGGAGGAGGGATTGGGAGGGTATATGATGAAGGGGGAGGGGGGAAAGGGGGAGAGGGGACATGGTGGAAATGGGGCAAGGTGACAGGGTCGGAATGGGGTGGAGGGAGGAGGTAGGGTTAAGTGAGCATTTGAGTGGGGGTAAGTAGGGAGAAGGGTAGGGAGGGTTTCTGTGCAGAGGGGGGTTGGAAGTGTTGCCCTCCCCTCTGGTGTTGCTGGGATGCTGGTTGTGGGCTCCCCTCTTGTCTCTGGACTGTTGTGTTGGGGGCTGTGATTTCCTGGTTTACTCCTCTCTCCCTGCGCTTCTTCCTTGCCTCTGTCGCCCTGGCTCTCACCTCCTCCATCCTGCCTCTCTGGAGGAATACTTTTTGTATTCCACCACATACTGCAGATGACTCTTCCTTTAGAATAACCTCCTTTGTGGTCTTGTTTGCAAGCACTATCTTCACCAGGCAGTCCTCTGTTCTTGTTGTACCAGCCCAACCTGAAAACCTTCTCAATGTTTTGTTCATCCCCTTCCATCTTTAACCCCCTTTAGTATCTCATTTGCTGACTCTCAGTCCTTGCTATTCCATTCTTGCCTATTGGATCCTTCCTGTTCTTTGATGCCTACAGCTATCACTAATCTTTTTCTTTCCATCAGCTGACTGGTGCACCTTGCTGCTTCCTGTGAGGTAGCTGCTTGCATGGCTACCTCCCTCACTGTGTCCCTTGCTTTTGTGTTCTTTCTCAGTATTTCTGCAAATGTTTCAGGTACAGAGGCATTTTCTTCCAATGCGTCAATTCCATCTCCCTTTGGAAGATTATCTGATACTCAGTCTCATTATTTTTCTCTGTGAGGAATTTGATCTCCTCCTTCGCTGCTGTCAGCACTCTTTGCAGGTTGCTAATTGTATTCCTCATTTCATGCATCTCCCTCCTGAATTCCTCCCAAACCTGGGATAACTTTTCCTTCATTGGGCCACTTTGACTATTCCGTGTCCCTGTTGCGTCCTTCTGCCATCATAGACCCTTTCCCTGATATGTTTTGATAGGGTTAGCCAGGTGGGGGGAGCAGAGAGGAAGAGAGAGAACAAGAGAAAGAAAGAGAGAGAACAAGAGAGAGAGAGAGAGAGAGAGAGAGAGAGAGAGAGAGAGAGAGAGAGAGAGAGAGAGAGAGAGAGAGAGAGAGAGAGGAGAGAGAGAGCAGGAGAGAGAGCGAGAGAGAGAGAGAGAGCAGGAGAGAGAGCGCAAGAGAGATAGAGGGCAAGGGAAAGAGAGAGAGGGAAGGAGGGTGAGATAGGGAGATGGCGAGAGAGGTGGAGAGGGAGGGGGACACAGCGAGGGAGGGGAGAGAGCGAGAGAACGAAAGGGCGAGAGAGGAAGGGTGAGATATGGAGAGGACGAGAGAAAGGGAAAAGGCGAGAGGGAGGGAGAAAGAGGGCGAGAGGGAGGGAGGGAGGGTAAGAGGGAGGGCGAGAGAGAGAGAGAGAAAAGAGAGAGAGAGAGAGAGAGAAAGAGAGAGAGAGAGAGAGAGAGAAAGAGAGAGAGAGAGAGAGAGAGAGAGAGAGAGAGAGAGAGAGAGAGAGAGAGAGAGAGAGAGAGAGAGAGAGAGAGAGAGAGAGAGAGAGAGAGAGAGCAGGAGAGAGAGGCGCAAGAGAGATAGAGGGCAAAGGAAAGAGAGAGAGGGAAGGGGGGTGAGATAGGGAGATGGCGAGAGAGGGGAGAGGGAGGGGGGACACAGCGAGGGAGGGGAGAGGGCGAGAGAACGAAAGGGCGAGAGAGGAAGGGTGAGATAGGGAGAGGACGAGAGAAAGGGAAAAGGCGAGAGGGAGGGAGAAAGAGGGCGAGAGGGAGGGAGGGAGGGTGAGAGGAGAGGGAGAGAGAGAGAGAGAGAGAGAGAGAGAGAGAGAGAGAGAGAGAGAGAGAGAGAGAGAGAGAGAGAGAGAGAGAGAGAGAGAGAGAGAGAGAGAGAGAGAGAGAGAGAGAGAGAGAGAGAGAGAGAGAGAGAGAGAGAGAGAGAGAGAGAGAGAGAGAGAGAGAGAGAGAGAGAGAGAGAGAGAGAGAGAGAGAGAGAGAGAGAGAGAGAGAGAGAGAGAGAGAGAGAGAGAGAGAGAGAGAGAGAGAGAGAGGAGAGAGAGAGAGAGAGAGAGAGAGAGAGAGAGAGAGAGAGAGAGAGAGAGAGAGAGAGAGAGAGAGAGAGAGAGAGAGAGAGAGAGAGAGAGAGAGAGAGGAGAGAGAGAGAGAGAGAGAGAGAGAGAGAGAGAGAGAGAGAGAGAGAGAGAGAGAGAGAGAGAGAGAGAGAGAGAGAGAGAGAGAGAGAGAGAGAGAGAGAGAGAGAGAGAGAGAGAGAGAGAGAGAAGAGAGAGAGAGAGAGAGAGAGAGAGAGAGAGAGAGAGAGAGAGAGAGAGAGAGAGAGAGAGAGAGAGAGAGAGAGAGAGAGAGAGAGAGAGAGAGAGAGAGAGAGAGAGAGAGAGAGAGAGAGAGAGAGAGAGAGAGAGAGAGAGAGAGAGAGGAGAGAGAGAGAGAGAGAGAGAGAGAGAGAGAGAGAGAGAGAGAGAGAGAGAGAGAGAGAGAGAGAGAGAGGAGAGAGAGAGAGAGAGAGAGAGGAGAGAGAGAGAGAGAGAGAGAGAGAGAGAGAGAGAGAGTGAGTGTGTTGCAAAAGTTTTCTCCCAAACGAGGCAAGACACATTTTGTGGTAGGGAGCAGCCGTGCAGATAATGTGAGCCTTGCTGTGCCGTCCCATTCAGGTGGAGATAGAGATGACAAGTGCCTCTCCTCCAGCCCTCACCTTGCAGTGTTTTCATAACCATATGAGCTTCATAGCGTGAAACAGCTTCGCTTGGGGTCTGGTCATCTGATGCGGCTTCATTTCTGTGATGGAATGGAATTCCCAGCAAGTTTTTCTAGATGATGGTAGAGTGTAAGGTGCACTCTAGCACTCTAGAGACAAGAAGGTCCCACACAAACATGCTCTTGTGGGGAATCTAAAGAAAGCCCAAGCTTAGTGTTATTTATTAAGACTACAAGGAAGGCTGTAACTGCTCTGTGAGAGGAAATGCAGCATTTAACAGATTTTTTTAGAAAAATGTGTATAGAGAGAGAGAGAGAGAGAGAGGTAGAAGTAGGTACTTGGATCTGGGGCCAACGGTTTTGGTGGGAAGAGAAAAATCGCCGAGAGAAAAAATAATATGGAAGAGAAAAAATAGCTCGCCGCCTCCCCCACCCTAGGGGGATGTCGCTATCCCAGGCCTCCCCGCCCTGTGACGTCATGAGGCTCCGCATGGCCAAGAACGTCCTTGATTGGGCGAGGAACATCAGTATCATGTAGGCGCTTGGGTGCCAACTTTCCCTTTTTATTTCCCTTGTTTTCTCTTACGATCCCTTGCTTATTCCTATTACTATCCCCTTCTTATTGGATGGTTATAAATAGGAGCTGCTTCGTATGGGTCATTAGGCCTTCTGCAGTTACCTTTGTTCTTATGTTCTTATTCCAATTACTATCCCTCTATATTACACCTTACCTTTCGTACCTTTTTCCTTCCTTTTTCTTCCTTTAGGATTTTCTTTTCCTCACCCCTCTCCTGCCTATTTATTGCCTTGACTCCTTCGTCTCATCGAAGGAGAATATGCATATATTTACGGGTTCACCATAGCGCATGCAACATGGACATTTCGTTCTGAGTAGCTAAATATAAAATAACAAACATTCGTCTCATCAAAATCGACTTGAATGGTCCAGGACGGACCGAAACGTCGTCATCCCTTCACTTTCTATTGTGTAGTTTGGTCAACATATTTCAGTCACGTTATTGTGACTCCTTGTCTGCATAATCAACTTAATAATTGATTGAGGTATTTTGCTTAATTTTCGTTTCTGGAGCTGAGAGTTAAAGTAACTTGAGGATTACCGTAGAAGTATCTCTGCATCCCAATTTGCCTAGCTTTGTTTACATTTGCAACTTAATTGCAGGGAGTTGCAAAAGAGTGATAACGTAACTGAAAAAGAGGTTATTGGAGACTTGTCTTAGAACCTCTCTTGGTGTTGTTTGCAATAGTTACTGAAGGGCAATAATCCTGTATTGCAGGGTACTGAAGGGGTTTCTTTATTGCAATCTATTGTTGTCAGTGGGCACACCATTGTTCAGTTAGCTCATTTAGTTAGTGACAAAAAGATGGAGACTTGTCATTTCTCGATGGGCTATTGAATAGCTGTCTTACAAGTGCCACTGGATGGACATTAACGTAACATAATGCTCACCGTTGTGTAAATTTAGACTTGTTGAATTATTTGCTTGCAATATTGCGTCGTCAGTGGACACCTGTGTTCAGGTTAGTTCAGTATTCAGCCTCACAGCAATGGACAGGAGTTGCCTCTCATGGTTGTTAAGTAGCTGTTGTTAAAGTGCCACTGGATGGCCATTAACGTAATGTAAACTCGTTGCTGTAGTAGTTTAATCTCTTTGTTAATTAACTTGTTATTGTTCTAGAAAACGGTCTTTGATGTCAACCCTTCAACCATGGGTTGTTCCACCCATGTTCACTTTTTTACGATTGTCAAGTAATGTGGTCTTTTTAATGAAGGCTGCTCCTGGGAATTCGAAACCCAATTCATAGAGCCACACATCAAATTCAAACTTGATGTAAGAATCCGTGGGTTACCCTTACATGTGCTACGGCATAAAAGGAGCCTGACGACCTAGTGGATAGGGATTTCACCCTCAGTGAATCCCGACAGTTGCTCCTGCCTTCCTATGGTCTCGAGCCCAAAGTATAAGCTACTTGTGCAGTCCTTTCTGTTTGAGGTCTGCTTCCTAAGGGAGGTATGCGTAGGATAAATCTCACAACTTCCTTAGGGTGGGAGGGAGTTGGAGCCGAGACGGATCCACCTACCATTGGCCAGCAAGCCTGCAATGGTGCTTCCATAGTGAGTTACTGTTACAGACTCGTCACTGGCGTCTGTGTATGGCCTGGTAGTTCCAGCGCCATCTATGAGTCTGTACTCAAATTCCCCGGGAATGGGACGCTACGTAGACAACGCCATCTATGGGTGGTGGCGTAACGGCTGCATATGGCTCCAGTTTCCTGCCTTGGCCAGCTAGAGAGGTCGTAGTGAATGACCTCTGGAGATGTGGCGGTTCAAGACCAGCGCCATCTGTTGGAGCTACAAGCATAATGTCAATGCCTGAGTGAGTTAGTGTTGCTTTTTGGTTTCTCCAGTACCCTATAACTGATGACGTGTCAGTATCCACAAAGTTGACATGGGGCAGCAGTGGTACTGAGAGGGCAGTCTACATTGGGCAGACTGAACTCTCCCATCTTAGTCTCGCCTGATGACTACGTGAGCCGCCGCCGATCAGGATTAGTGTAGTTTCTGCTAGTGGAGTAGCAGTGGAAAAATTCGGCGATCCCGGGACTGGCGAAGGGGAGAGACGACTGACAGTGAGGTGCCTGTTGAGGAGCTTACTAGCCCGTCGCTTGAAGCTCCTGCCAGGGGTGCGGTACCCCTGTATTTGTCTGTGTAGAGGGTCCAAACAGCGCGTGGCTGAGGTTCTCAGCCAGCACTTGGCTGGAGAGTGGTTGTGGGCGGAGAGGCACCTCGTGAGACTGCCGGTAAGCTGGCCCACGGCAAAGGTAGACTCGGCAGTGTTCCCCCAGTACTGTGGCCGGTAAGGTCGGGACGGTACTGTGTGTCGGGGAACACGAAGATTGACGAAGGCTGCATTGTGTTAGCGTTGTGGAGTGCTCGGTGTCCTATGTGAGAGCGACACCTGTATATACATCTAAGTGTAGTAATATTTCATTTTTTTGTTTCTGTTTAAGGTGATGGGAATATAGTGATAAACGAATCAGTGTTGTTAATCCTCCCAGCCCTTTATTTTATTAGCATTACCTAGTAAACTCCTTGAAAGCCACTACTGACTTGGAGTCGGATACATTCACTTAAGTTCATCCGTCAAGAACCCGGTTATGACTCATAGAGGCCGTAACGGTTATTATGTATGTCTTACGTACATGTTCCTATGATCTTGCTGAACACATCATGTTGCTCTGATGTGTTCGTAAGAGGAAGGTGTTGACTGAGCGGGCGGGCGGTAGTATTCCTGGTTATGTGCGATGGACTCTCCTCTTTTTTTTATTATAACATCATAAATGGTAAGTGTTTTAAATAAATAACAATGTTAAGTGTTTTAACTTTAAAATTACTAAAGATAAACGAAAAACGATTAATAATGTAAGCTGTGTAGTAATAATAAAAATAATTATAATACCAATACTTGTAACAATAGTAATAATTAATGTTATTAATATCGATATAATAAATATATAATTTGTCACTCGTTAACTTTTGAATAGGTTTTATATATGGATGTAAAATCTCTTGTATGTCTGGCCTTCTCATTAACACCTCGCTAACTTCCATCATACCTGGCGGAGTTTCGCAACATCTCGCCAAACGTTTCCCTTACCCAAAGTTTCCTACACTTGGCACATACTTCAAAAGCCCCTTGCTCATATAGCTGAAATTCCATAACTTTTGTATGTTTCGTAAAATCGTTTACCAGCTCGTTGACAATTTGTTACCTAATTTTTGGGCATCTGTCACTCGGACTCTTTCGCTCGCTTCACTGATAGTCCCTGAAGTTCTGGCTCAATTACGACAAACAGTTCACATTGCTAACACCTCGTTATCTCTAACACTATAGAAAGCTCTGAGATTCCGAAGAATGTTACGTAGACAACACAGTTGAGCACCAAATAGGAAACAGTGGCGAGAAGCTTTGTCTTCACCAGCCTCACCACTTCCTGCCAGTTCACATTCTTGGCAGAGCAGTGGAACTTTTCATGGAATATTCAAATTTTACAGATTTTCAAATCTGTTGTGTATAAATTCTATATTACGACTTACTAAGGATTATAAGAAAGTGATAGAGCGTATAGAACCATTATTTGCGCGCGCGTGTGTGTGTGTACTCGCCTATTTGTGCTTGCGGGGGTTGAGCTCTGGCTCTTTGGTCCCGCCTCTCAGCTGTTAATCAACTGGTGTACAGATTCCTGAGCCTACTGGGCTCTATCATATCTACACTTGAAATTGTGTATGGAGTCAGCCTCCACCACATCACTTTCTAATTTATTCCACCTGTTAACTACTGACACTGAAAAAATTCTTTCTAATATCTCTATGGCTCATTTGGGCACTCAATTTCCACCTGTGTCCCCTAGTGTGTGTTCCCCCCTGGTGTTAAATAGTCTGTCTTTATCTACCCTATCAATTCCGCTGAGGATCTTGTATGTGGTGATCATGTCCCCCCCTAACTCTTCTGTCTCCCAGTGACGTAAGGTTTAATTCCCGTATTCTTTCCTCGTAGCTCATACCCCTCAAGTCGGGTACTAGTCTGGTGGCAAACTTTGAATCTTTTCCAGCTTAGTCTTATGCTTGACTAGATATGGACTCCATACTGGAGGCGCATACTCCAGGATTGGTCTAACATATGTGGTATACAAAGTACTGAATGATTTCGTACACAAGTTTCTAAAGGCAGTTCTTATGTTGGCCAACCGGGCATTTGCCGCTGATGTTATCCTCTTGATATGGGCTTCAGGGGACAAGTTTGGCGTGATATCAACCCCCAGGTCTTATTCTCTCTTTGACTCTTGAAGTATTTCATCTCCCAAATGATACCTTGAATCTGATCTCCTGTTCCCTATCCCTATCTTCATTACATTACATTGGTTCGGGTTAAAATCTAAAACACTAGTTTGACCATTCCTGCAGCTTGTCCAGGTCTTCTTGAAGCCTGAAGCTGTCCTCCTCGGTCTTCATCCTTCTCATAATTTTGGCGTCGTCAGCAAACATTGAGAGGAACGAGTCTATACCCTCTAGGAGATCATTTATATTTTTATGTATAATACATATGTGTAAGCTAGTCATCATCTCCCTAAGTATGCTGCTCTCATATCTCTCCGTTCCCTCTTATTTTCTAACGTCGTCAGGTTCAGCTCCTTCAGTCTCTCTTCATATCCCATCCAATACAACTCTGGGACGAGTCTCGTCGCAAATTTCTGAGCCTCTTCCAGTTTCATAATGTGTTTCATTAGGTGGTGGCTCCATGATGGGGCTCCACACTCTAAGACTGGTCAGACGTAGGCAGTGTAAAGTGCTCTGATTGCGTCCATATTTAGGTTTCTGAATGACGTTCGAAATTTTGCTAGCACAGAATACGCTGCTGTTGATATCCATGCCTCAGGAGTTACATTTGGTGTTACGTCCACGCCCAGGTCTCTTTCTGGAATCGTCACAGGAAAGTAGTTTCCCTTCATTGTGTACTTATCCTTAGGTCTCCTGTCATATAGTCCCATTTCCCGAATTTTACATTTGCTCGTGTTGAACGCTAGTAGCCATTTCTCTGACCATCTCTGCAGCTTGTTCAGTTCCTCTTATAGTACCCTACAATCCTCATCTGTCCCAACTCGTCGCATTAATTTCGCGTCATACGCGAACATCGACATATAGGACTCGACACTTGTAGACATGTCGTTCACGTATATTCGAAATGGAATTGGTCCCAGCACAGATCCATGTGGAATTCGTCCCAGCACCGATCCACTCGTTACTGTTCGCCAGTCTGACTTCTCGCCCCTGACTGTTACTCTCAGGCTCCTGCTTGTTAAGTAATTCCCCCTCCCCGCTCAGCTCGTTGTCGCCGTGTGGGGGCTTAGTGGGCGGCTGCCGGAGTGTGATGCTCCTTGGGACAGTCCTCTGTCCTTTTCTAGCCTTGTGCTCCTGCTGCCATCCTCTCCAATTCTGCTGGGCATCTTTCCTTTTCCTTCTGTTTCGTTTTTTTCCCCCCTCTTCTCCTATCTGCTTGCCGTTTCCTGCCGACCTTTTGCTCGTTCTGGTTCTTCCCTTGGACTTCTTCTATTTTGACGCCCGGGTGCTTAAGGAGGCATACTCTTGCACCCGTAGAACTGCAGTACCCGGACGTCGAGAGCGAGGGGAACCTTTTATTGTCAATCCCCATTTCGTCACTGAACCCGATCTCGACGGACTGTCGGTTTCTTAAGGTGGCGTTTGTGGGGCATATACTCACGACGCACCCCTAGGAGGCCCCGGCAAGATCGGCGATAGCTTCTTGTTGGGTGTCCTGCCTCTAATTGTGGCTCCGTGGTGGGTGTGGGGGCACATTCGTGACTGAATTCTTCTTTCGTCATGATGATAAACCCTGTTTCGGCTGCTTCTGGTTTACCTTCTCAGGGCTCGTGGGGTAGGCGACCAAGCCCCCGGGTCGGTCCGTATTGGAAGACCGGGCTCTGGTAGCCTCTGCTGCATTGGGCCCCGACCTTGCTCCTCCTTTGGCCTCTCTGACTCCTTCCCCTGGCTCCCCTCCCTCCTCTGTGGTTGGGTCGAGCCCCAAGCCCCCAGTGGTGACTACCTCGTCCCCTGGCGCGGCTACTTCTCTAGTTGTAACTACTGCGCCTTTTAACCCCTCTCTCTCTGGGGGTTCTCACCGCCGTCCTCGTCACGGCCGCCCTCGCTCGATTCCTTCCAGTTCTGCTACCTATCCAGCCTTGTTTGGTCCCACTTCGTGGGCCAAATATTTTGATCTCCTCCCTCTTGATTCTGCGCCTCCTGACAATTTCTCCCTCCATCGACATCTCGTTGATTCCGTGGATGCCTCCATTACTTTCAACCCCACTCGTCTCGGTACACGTGTCGTTGCTGCTCGTTCTCAGGATGCTGCTTCCCGCTTGGCTGCCTTATCCTGCCTTGGCGAGACCCCTGTTCGGGTCTCGAAGAACGCTCAGTTTGAATGCCAGTGTTGGCACTATTTTGCTCCCGCCCCATGTTGCGACCGGTGTTCGGGACCTGCCCGACTGCCACGACGATATTCGACATATCCTTGCTGCCCAGGGCCATTCTATTCTCCAGGTGGGACACGTTTACTCGTCCCCCCTCGTGGTAGTCGTCGTCAACCCCTCCGGGTTGCGAAGATTACCCTTGATGGTTAGGACCCTTCCACCCTCTGTCATTCTTGCTGGTGCCAGGTGCTCTGTCCAGGAGTACATTCCTTCTCCACGGCTCTGCAACAAGTGCTGGAGGTTTGGGCATGGTGCCCTCCGCTGCTCCGGGACTGTCTCTCTCTGTCCTTTGTGTGGTGGCGAAGGTCACTCTAAGTCGGAGTGCACTTCTCCCCAGGCTCGTTGCCTCAACTGCGGTGAGGCCCATCCTACCTTCTCCCGTGCGTGTGTCCATTACAAGCTTGAGGCAGCCGTCCTCAACTTGAAGCACCGGGAGCGTTTATCTTTTCCTGAGGCGAGACGCCAGGTTCGCCGGCTCCCGCCTTATGCCTAATATCTCTTATGCTCGCGTGTTGCGCTCTTCCTCTCCTCGTCCTTGTGTGTGTGTGTGTGTGTGTGTGTGTGTCAGAATCCGGGAACTAAGGGAAACACAAGTTCCATACTTTTGACCAGACAAGTGTTGGGAAGAAGATTGTGATCTTTATAATCTACAATCACCCACCAAACAGTAGAAGGCCCACACAGAAATATAATGACAACAACAACGCATGTATAGATGAACTGCAGAAAGCAACAACAACAGCTCCTGATTGAGAGCGAAACTGCTGGTCATGGGGAACCTAAATCTCGGAGGGATCGATTGGGTATCAAAAAATCCCCATGGCGAGGAAGAACGTGGGGGAGCAAAATTAGTGGAAGTTATAGACAGTAATTTCCTAATACAACATGTGAAGGAAGACACAAGGGAGAGAGGAGGGGGATACACCGAGCCTATTAGACCTGATTTTCACCATGAATGAGGAAAAATTACGAATATGGAACAATTAAATACCACTAAGAGCCTAGTGACCATTGTGTCCTAGTCAATGACTACATAATCGAGCTTAAAATTATGATCACGGTGCAAGAGGTCTAGGAAAAAAAAGACTATAGGAAAGGGGATTATAGGAGGATAAGAGAATGTCTGGGAGAAGTGCAGTGGGAAGAAGAACTAAGAGGAAAAAAAGTGCAAGATATGTTGGACTTAGTCAAGTGAAAATGTAAGGACGCCGTAGAGAGTTTTATGCAAATAGTAAACGAAAAAAATAGGAGGGAATATTTAAACCCAAGGTTTAATAGACTGTGCCAGGAAGCAAAAATGAGAAACAGGAGGGACTGGAGAAAGTTACAGAGGACAATAAGGTTAGATGCAACAGAGCTAGGAATGAATACAATAATGTAAAGAGAGCATCGAAAGGAATTATGAAAACGATATTGTTATGAAAGCGAAAAAGCAACCTAAATTTTTCACACAGTCATATAAGAAGGAAAATGTCGGTGAACAGCCAGGTGACACGACAAAGGAAAACATATGGGGCCATATACAGAGATCGACAAGGAAATCTGCGAGGTACTGAATGACAGTTTCCATTGGAGTGTTCACAATCGGCCTGAGCAGCTCCCATTGTTAGTAGAGAAGATCACCCAAGATGAGAGATTAACGGATATAAAAGTGGACAACAAAGGAGGTCATGAAACTGCTAACAAACATTTGATGAAACTAAGCCTGTTGGACCAGACAATGTATCACCGTGGATATTAAAAGAAGCAGCGCAGGCCCTCGGCGTGCCTCTGGCAAGTATCCATAATGAGTCACTTACGGAGGGAGAGTTGCCCAGATGCTGGAAGAAAGCAAATGTGGAACCAATTTTCAAAATAAACAAATAGGGTATAGGCACTTGACTACAGACCAGTAACACTGACGAGCATCCCCTGTAAAGTACTTGAAAGAATAATCAGTTTAAGACTAGTTGTGTTACCAGATAGCATTAGGTATGTAAACAAACACCAACATGGGTTCAAAGAAGGGAATTCATGCCAAACAAACCTTCTAGAATTCTATGATAAATAACACGAATAAGGCAGGACAGGGAAGGTTGGGCCAGACTACATATCTCTGAACTGCCAAAAAGAACTTGACACAGTATCTCACATGAAACTGCCATTCAAACTTGAGAGGCATGCAGAAGTAAGCGGGAAAAGTCCTAGCTTGGGTAAATAATTACTTAACAAGTAAGTAAGTAAGTAATTATCAAAAGAAGGCACCAAACCGGGAAGGCTATGTAGCACCATCAAATACGCAAAATAATCAGAGGGCGCTAAATATCACCAAAGATGCCAATACGAGAACAAAAACGCATAAGGCGAAACGATATCAAAAGTATCCGAGTCACCAAGAATTCTATCAAGGGAAAGGTGACCGCGAGGGGCGGTCGGAAAGCAAGACACACGCTCGTCCTGGAAGTCAGGACATTCAAGAAGGACATGTACGACCGTAAGAGGGACAATGCCAACTTGGACAATAAGGAGCAGGGCGGCGCTCCATCAAGTGACCATGGGTTAAGCGAGTATGGCCAATACGCAACCTCGCCAGAGCTGTTTTCCCACCGCCGGTTACGGTGGAAGGAGGACTGCCACGAGGAAACACAATATTTAAGAGTACGTAGCTTGTTTACCAGTAACAGACAACCAAGAAGCCTGCCAACGGGTAAGACTGAAGAATGGATAACCGGGTAAAAGTCGGAATACGGAATGCCTTTACGAGAGATGGGACAAGAGCGGACAGCTTCCTTGGCGGCATCATCCGCCACGTTCATTTAAAGACACACCAATATGGCTGGGAACCCAACAAAACTCAACCGACTTTAATTTACTGTGAACGAGAAACAGCCAATGCTGGATCTCGACAACTACTGGATGAACCGGATTAAAGGACCCCCGAGAGCCATGAGGGCACTACGAGAGTCAACAACAACTACAAAGGAAGACTGACAACGAGAAAGCAGGAGACGAAGAGCATAGAGAATAGACATAAAGTTCCGCTGTAAAGATGCTAGTCTCCGGAGGCAAGCGACACATATAAGTGCGATCAGGAAAAACAAACAGAGTAGCCAACACCGTCCGCTGACCTAGACCCATCGGTGAAGACAGAAACGGAGCGAGAGTGAGAAGAAAAGTGCTCGAGGAAAGGCGTTTTAGAACCGTAGGAGGGGTAAAAGCTTTAGTGATACGGGTCAAGGATGTACAAAACCGCGGAAGAGGGACTCTCCACGGGGGCAAAGAAGGAACAACACGAGGAGAAACATCAGAAATACGAACGGAAAGAGAATCCTGCAGGCGAGATAACCGGACAGAAAGAGGGAGGTGGTGAGAGGAACAGGAACCGCAGAAGGGGTAAAAGTTAAAGCACGACAGAGGCGAGAGGAAGGATGTTGCAAGGACCGCGCAAGATAGCGAAGACAGTAGCGATCACGGCGGTCCTGGAGAGACAGGAAGCCAGTGTCAACATACAAGCTAAGGATGGGAGTCGAACGAAAGGCAACCAGAACTGAGGCGCAACCCAGTATGGTGCAAAGCATCAAGACGGCGAAGAGTAGAAGGAGAAGCAGACGAGTAAGCAGGCAACCATAATCGAGCTTAGATAGGACGAGAGAGGAATGTAAAGCAAGGATGAGTGCGCCTATCTGCCCCCCAAGAAGTATGGGACAAGACCGAAGGAGGGTAAGGGCCTTAGAGCCACTCAACACTGAGGTAAGAGATATGGGGAGACCAAGACAAACGAGTGTCAAGGAATAACCCCAAAAGCTTCGCGGCAATCTTTGTATTCACGGGGATGACCATAAAGTGACAAAGAGGGACGAAGAACAACCCGTTTCCGCGGTAAAAGTCCTGGCACAAGTCTTAGAAGTAGAGAACTTGAAGCCATGACCTGTGGCCCAAGACGACCACGGCATCAATTGCAATGTTGAAGCCGGCGTTGAAGGAGAGGCGAATCATCACCCTGACAACAAAGGGTAAGATCATCGACATAGAGAGCGGAGAAGACACCAGAAGGAAGAGAGGAAAGAAGACCATTGAGGGCAACCAGAAAAAGAGCAGTGCTCAGAACACTACCCTGGGGCACACCTTCGTATTGCTGAAAAGAGGGAGAGAGAGCGGTACCAAGGCGCACCCGAAAGGAACGACGAGAGAGGAAGCTGCGGAGAAAGAGAGGGAGATGACCACGAAGGCCAAAAGAATGAAGTTGAGATAGGATATGATAACGCCAAGTGGTGTCGTAAGCCTTTTCCGGGTCAAAAAGGACGGCAACAACGGAGGTCTTCGCAGCAAAAGCAGTACGAATATAGACCTCCAAGTTCACCAGGACATCTGTCGTGCTGCGGCACTTGCGGAAACCAAATTGAGAAGGGGAGAGGAGGTGATGGTGTTCCAGGAACCACATCAGACGAACGTTAACCATACGTTCAAAGAGTTTGCAGACACAACTTGTGAGAGCAATAGGGCGAAAGTCCTTAGGGGAAGCACCCAGAAACCCGGTTTGCAAACAGGGAGGACAACGGCATCGAGCCAGCCCTCAGGGACTGACGACGACTCCCAGATCCGATTATACAGACTCAGTAAATACTGAGACGTGCTCGGAGGGAGATGGCGAAGCATCTCATAATGAATACCATCGGAGCCCGCCGCCGTAGAACCGCAGAGGGCCAGGCAGAACGAAGTTCAGAGAGAGAGAAGGGATCATTATAGGGAAGCTGAAGATGAGTGCAGAAATCTAAAGGACGAGACTCAAGGACAGGTTTACGAAGAAGGAAAGATTGGGGAAGATGAAGACCAGAGCTAACAGAAGAAAAGTGGGAACCCAGTTCGGAAGCGACCTGCAACGGGTCCGCCACAAGAGTATCATGGTGGTGAAGGACCGGTGAAACATCGGGAATGAACTTACCCGCTATCTTGCAGATACGCTTCCAGATCTGGGTCAGAGGGGTTTCGGACGTAATTGTTGAGACATAAGATGCCCAACATTCACGTTTAGCCGTACGGATGGCCCTACGGGCCACGCACTCGCTTTCCGAAAGAAAAGAAACGAATCGGTCGTCTGCCTACGGCGGTGCCTCTTCCAGGCTGCACGCCTACAGCGGACAGCCCGAGCACAGTCCGCAGTCCACCAGGGAACGCACTTCCGTGGACCCCGAGAGGAAGAGCGAGGAATAGAGCGGAGGGCAGCGTTGAAGACAGTGTCATGAAAAAGGAGGAGAGCGCGAGAGAGAGGCAGAAGGGAGAGGTCAGAGAGAGCAGCACTAAGGGTAAATAGGGTCCAGTCCGCCTTAGCAAACTGCCACCTAGGGAAAGAGAGGGAAGGGCGAAAAGAGAAAAGGGAAACAAGGATGGGGAAATGATCACTTCCATGGAGGTCATCAAGAACCTGCCACGTGAAATCTAAGTAAAGAGAAGAAGAGCAGAGAGAAAGATCAAGACAAGAAAGGGTGCGAGTCCGAGAGTCCAAATGAGTGGGCTCACCAGAATTCAGAAGAGACAGGGAAGAAGAGAGGAGAAACGGCTCAAGAAGGCAACCCCGGGTATTCGTCAGAACGTCACCCCAAAGAGAATGACGACAATTGAAGTCACCCAGCAGGAGCACAGGCTCCGGCAAGAAGTCTAGGAGGTGTTTCAAATCAGGAAGAGAGAGCGGGACACTCGGGGGGAGATAAATGGAACAAACTGTGTACCATTTCCCCACAAAGATACGAGCAGCAGAACAATGGAGAGGCGAAGGAAAAAGTAAAGGAACAAAGGGAACATCAGCACGAATCAAGAGAGCAGAAGAATTAGAAGCCCCAGCACTGGCTGGGGGAAAGAAAGGAATAGCCACGAAAACGACCAGGACGAGCACCAAGCATCGGCTCCTGGAACAGACACAAAGGGGCGAAAATCGCGAAATCAGAAGTTGGAGTTCGAGGAAATTGGCGTAATAACCTCGAACGTTCCATTGAAGAATGGACAACGACGAGAAGAGAAAAGACAAAAACTGAGAACAAGGAAGAAACAAAGGCGAAAGAGCAACAGAGCACGTTAAAGAATATCAGGGTCGGGATCAGGGTCAGCAAAGTCAGGGTTAGGGGGCATGGGTAAACTGAGCAAAGACGGAGGGAAGGAAACGGGAGAACAGATCAGAGGTGGGCGGGCGGGGTCCGGAGGAGGAGGTGGAGGAGGAAGAGGAGGAGACAACGTAGAGGAGCAGTCAAGGACAGCAGCAGGAAGAGGGGGAGTAGAAAGAGGGGAGCGCACCCCAGCAAGAGCAGCAACTGAAAGGGAAGCAGGGGCCAAAGAAACCTCCATAGCAGGAACAGGGGGCGCAATCACTAAAACGGGAGGGGAAGGAGCAACAGAGCCAGAAGTAGGAGCTGAGGAAGAAAGCGAAGCCTTCTTACCGGCCGGGGAGGAGGAAGGAGAGGAGCCAGGCTTACGCTTCTGACTTAAAGAGACTGGTGTCCCAGCAACTAACCGGGCAACGGATTCCAGTGTCTCAACAGGAGAAGCTGAACGAGAGCACACATGACAGAAGTTAGGAGAGCGATGGACATCCGCCTGCACCGACAGGCGGCGGGGAGAGCCGATTGATGGAGGAAGAGGATGGGAAGGAGGATCGGAGGGGGACGAGGAAGAAGACACAGGAGACATGACAGACCGGGTAGAAAGAAGGGAACCCCAGACAGAGGACCAGGAGGGGGACCCCTCGGGACAGAACACAAAGGGACAGAGGAGGGGGCAGTGGGCGTATCAGGTCCAAGGCCCGGAAACGGTTGTGAGTCTGAGAAAGGGGGGAAGGACGAGGAGAGGAAGAGCGCAACATACGAGCATAAGAGATATTAGTATAAGGCGGGAGCCGGCGAACCTGGCGCCTCGCCTCAGGAAAAGATAAACGCTCCTGGTGCTTTAGTTGAGGACGGCTGCCTCAAGCTTGTAATGGACACAAGCACGGGAGAAGGTAGGGTGGGCCTCACCGCAGTTGAGGCAGCGAGCTTGGGAAGAAGTGCACTCCGACTTAGAGTGACCTTCACCCCCACACAAAGGACAGAGAAAGACAGTCCCAGAGCAGCGGAGGGCACCATGCCCAAACCTCCAGCACTTGTTACAAAGTCGAGGAGAAGGAATATACTCCTGGACAGAGCACCTAGCACCAGCAAGAATGACAGAGGATGGAAGGGTCCTACCATCAAAGGTGATCTTCACAACGCGAAGGGGTTGACGACGACTACCACGAGGGGGACGAGTAAACGAGTCAACCTGGAGGACAGAATGGCCTTGGGCATCAAGGATATGTTGAATATCATCGTGGCAATCCTGCAGTCCGAACACCGGTGCAACATGGGGGGGAGAAATAGTGCCAACACTGGCATTCATCTGAACGTTCTTGGAGACCCAAACAGGGATCTCGCCAAGGCAGAAGGCAGCCAAGCGGGAAGCTGCATCCTGAGAAGGAGCAGCAACGACACGTGTACCGAGACGAGCGGGGTTGAAAGTAAGAGGCATCCACGGAATCTACAAGATGCCGATGGAGGGAGAAATCGTCAGGAGGCAGAATCAAGAGGGAGGAGATCAAAATATTTGGCCCACGAAGCGGGACGAAGGCTGGATAGGTAGCAGAACTGGAAGGAATCGAGCGAGGGCGGCCGTGACGAGGACGGCGGTGAGAACCCCAGAGAGAGAGGGGTTAAAAGGCGCAGTAGTACAACTAGAGAAGGAGCCGCGCCAGGGGACGAGGTAGTCACCACTGGGGGCTTGGGGCTCGACCCAACCACAGAGGAGGGAGGGGAGCCAGGGGAAGGAGTCAGAGAGGCCAAAGGAGGAGCAAGGTCGGGGCCCAATGCAGCGGAGGCTACAGAGCCGGTCTTCCAATACGGACCGACCCGGGGGCTTGGTCGCCCACCCCACGAGCCTGAGAGGGTACAACGGAAACATTCAACGACATAGAAACGAAGAAAGAAATTCATCCACGAATGTGCCCCCATACCCACCATGGAGCCACAATTAGAGGCAGTACACCCAACAGGAAGCTATCGCCGATTATGCCGGGGCCCCTAGGGGTGCGTCGTGAGTATACGCCCCACAAACGCCACCTTAAAAACCGTCAGTCCGTCGAGATCGGGTTCAGCGACGAAAGGGGGATTGACAATAAAAGGTTCCCCTCGCTCGAGACGTTGGGTACTACAGTTCTACGGGTGCAAGAGTATGCCTCCTCAAGCACCCAGGCGTCAAAATAGAAGAAGTCCAAAGAAATAATCCAAAACGAGCAAAAGGTCGGCAGGAAACGACAAGCAGATAGGAGAAGAGGGGGGAGAAAAACGAAACATAAGGAAAAGGAAAAGCAATCCGGCACAATTATAGAAGACAGTAGCAGGAGTGCATGGCCAGAAAAGGACAGAGGACTGCCCCGCGGAGCATCACACTCCGGCAGTTGTCCACCAAGCCCCCTCACGACACCAACGGGCCGGATGGGGAGCGGGTCGAATTTACAAGGGATGAGGTCAAGAAGCACCTATTGGAGCTGGATGCGAGAAAAGCAGTTGGGTAGGAAGAAATATCACCATGGGTATTGAAAGAGTGTGCAGGAACCATTTGCTTGCCACTCTCCATAGTGTATAGTAGGTCACTGGAAACGGGAGATCTACCAGAAATATGGAAGACTGCTAATGTAGTACCAATATACAAAAAGGGTGACAGACAAGAGGCACTGAAATACAGGCCAGTGTCCTTAACTTGTATACCATGCAAGGTGATGGAGAAGATTGTGAGAAAAAAACTAGTAACATATCTGGAGAAGAGACTTCGTGACAACCCATCAACATGGGTTCAGGGAAGGTAAATCTTGCCTTACAGACTTGATAGAATTCTATGATCAAGTGACAAAAATTAAGCAAGAAAGAGAAGGATGGGCGGACTGCATTTTTTTGGACAGTCGGAAAGCCTTTGACACAGTACCTCATAAATAGTTGATGCATAAGCTGGAGAAACAGGCAGGAGTAACAGGCGCTCCAGTGAATAAGGGAGTACCTAAGCAATAGGAAGCAGAGAATTACGGTGAGGGGTGAGACCTCAGAATGGCGTGAAGTCATCAGTGGAGTCCCACAGGGCTCTGTACTCGGACCTATCCTGTTTCTGATATACGTAAATGATCTCCCAGAGGATATAGACTCATTCCTCTCAATGTTTGCTGACGACGCCAAAATTATGAGAAGGATTAAGACAAAGGAGGACAGCTTGAGGCTTCAAGAAGACCTGGACAAGCTGCAGGAATGGTCGAACAAATGGCTGTTAGAGTTTAACCCAAGCAAATGTAATATAATGAAGATAGGGGTAGGAAGCAGGAGACCAGATACAAGGTATCACTTGGGAGATGAAATACTTCAAGAGTCAGAGAGAGAGAAAGACCTGGGGTTTGATATCACGCCAGACCTGTCCCCTGAAGCTCATATCAAGAGGATAACATCAGCAGCATATGCCAGGTTGGCTAACATAAGAACGGCCTGTAGAAACTTGTGTAACGAATCTTTCAGAACATTATGTACCACATATATCAGACCAATCCTGGAGTATGCGGCGCCAGCATGGAGTCCATATCTAGTCAAGCATAAGACTAAACTGGAAAAGGTTCAACGGTTTGCCACCAGACTAGTACCCGAGCTGAGAGGTATGAGCTACGAGGAGAGACTACGGGAATTAAACCTCACTTCGTTCGAAGACAGAAGAGTTAGGGGGGACATGATCACCACATTCAAGATTCTCAAGGGAATCGACAGGGTTGATAAAGACAGGCTATTTAACACAAGGGGCACACGCACTAGGGGACACAGGTGGAAACTGAGTGCCCAAATGAGCCACACAGATATTAGAAAGAACTTTTTTAGTGTCAGAGTGGTTGACAAATGGAATGCATTAGGAAGTGATGTGGTGGAGGCTGACTCCATACACAGTTTCAAGTATAGATATGATATTGTTTAGCCTAATGCGCTCTATGTACACCAGTTGATTGACGGTTGATAGGCGGGATCAAAGAGCCAAAGCTCAAACCTCGCAAGCACAAATAGGTGAGTACAAATAGGTGACTACACACACACACACACACACACACACACACACACACACACACACACACACACACACAGCTAAGCTGCTGGACGTTGCAACAAGAAATTTTCGGAGTCAACACATCAAGACTCCGACAAGAATGAGAGGAGAGGATGAACCAGCTTTGCTTGATCGGATATTTACCCTAAATGAGTTAGATATAATGGAAGTTACGTTGGAAGCCCCCTTGGGAATGAGTGATCATAGTGTATTGATCTTTGTGTACCTGGTTGAGCTAGGAATTATCTCCCCCAAAAAGAACTGGGACACAAACTACTGGCGTATCGAAAGAGAAATTATGAGATG